>NW_027436759.1:10000-310000 GCF_047716275.1 Strix uralensis
GCCTAGAAACTTCTTTCTCAAACTTAAAAGTAAATACACAACACTATCTATAACAACATTAACAACCTCCTAAATAAACTTATAAAAAGATAACAATAATAATATTGACTAACAGGTTTTCAACTAAACAAAGTTAAAGCGCTGTCTCAGCCAGGACCGGGGAATGCGTCCTCGGTTCTATCCCAACCCGGACTGAGGAATGCGATCTTGGTTCCATTTCGAACTGGACCGAGGAATGAGCTCTCGGCTCTGTCTCAGACCGGACCGAGGAATGTGCCCTTGGTCCCGTCTTAGGGCGGACCGAGAAATGTGCTCTCGGTCCTTGGCGGCGGGGAGGGGAGGGAGATGGTTGTTTACATGAGACAGCACAACTACAAGAGGGTTTACATGGACACTTACCGGACGAAAACATACAAAACGCAAGGGTAAATACAGCAGTAGCCAACAAAGTAAGAGCCAGAAAATCAAGTATTAAAAGGGCATACATTCTGATTATTATCACAAGCTATAATGCCGAAGGATAACTGGTGGTCAGACTTGCCTGAGCCGGGAATCCGCCAAAATGGGCGCCCCCAGCCCAGAGCGCATGTGCGGTTTAGGCCTGAAAGCGTCTATCCTAAGTTTACAAGTTAAATGATTGGTACAGCTACAGGCTTTGGTTGGCGAACAATACGGATCTGCTTTACACCATCAGATGAGACAGTAGATATAAATTGCATGTTAGAGACAACACGTTGGATTAACTGAATAAAGCAAGGAATAACACACGGCAAAAACATCAAAGCGGCAAATGCACATATGAGATAAAATAGAAGCTGCTTTACCCATGGTGCTCCGGGTAGCCAAGACCATAGATCACCGCTCCAACCATTCCATGTTTGAACGGGGACATGAGCTAGTTTCCTAATGTCTGTGGTTAGCTGAAGGACTACTTCACCTACATCGGCTATTTCCAGACAACAATTAGAAACATTTAGTTTTCCACATACTCCTCCCTCTTCAGCTAACAGGTAGTCTAAAACCATACGATGTTGAAGGATTGCAGTGCGCATCTGTTGAGATTGTTGAGTTAAAAGGTCTATAGCATTAGCAGTTTTATTAGTAATAATTTCTAGAACTGCTTGTAGTCGAATTATACGGTTCAAATTATAAATTGGCTCTCTTGCCCCTGATATCGGTTCATTGGGGTTCCAAGTGGCAGGCCCATAATGCTTAATAATTCTTTCAGGGGGCCACTCATTTTCCCCCCACTTTTGAGTTCCACCTATTTCAAACTCAACAGATCGCTTATTGCGGTCAATCTTTTTGTTCCCTAACTTGTCATATAGTCTTATTCCCAGTTGAGGGCCATCTGCCTCAGGAAGGAGGAAAAACAGGGGTCGGATGATTCCTACATAGCAAATTCCCGACCAGTTTGCTGGCAGTTGTTTGTAGGCAGTATGTCCACATATCCAATAATGACCCTTTTTGGCTTTGGTACCTTTGGCAAAAGGTCCCTCTGCAGTCCTTGGGGTTTGAAAATAGGTTGTGTTTCTATCTCCCAGAGGGCTGAAAACCTCATTTAGATGATTGTTTATTCGGATGGTACAGTACCAAGACCCAGTGTTGTTTTTCCATTCACAAGTTTGATTGAAAAAGTTGTTTCCCGGCAATTAAGCATGTTCTGTTTCATTTTTGTTTGACCAAAACCCCTTGAATCCTTTGCTGCGTCCTTGTTCGTTGAGCCACAACCATACATAAATGCCCCTATCTTTGTTAATCAATTTGTGTGTGAGTGTCCATTGACACTTACTCTCCCCTACATCAACTCCTCCTTTCTGAGTGCGATTTAAACAAAATTTGCCCTTATTTGGGAATTGGACTGGCCAAGTTCCACTATCATCCCAGGTGGTATTTGCAATGTCGCTATAGTTACTTACAATCTGACATGGGGAGAGCGGTATAGAAACCCACGGCCAGCTTGATAATCCTAGGGGTCCTCCACAAACCCAACAGTGGCTTAGATTAAAGGTTTGACTTACAGTCTTTGCTAACGAAACAAATTCATTATCCTCAAGGGGGTCATGTGGGTTGGGTAAAGGTGGGGGAATTGGCTTCCCTTCAGCTTCATAGGTAAGTCCCCAATATAACGTAACAAAAATCAACATACACATCATAATCAGATTACACCAAAGTCTGCGCCTGCTTCACTCCCTCTGTAGCTGCGTCTGTGTCGCTTGCTTCCTCCTGAAAGTGAAACAAAAACAAATTCGCTTCTCGGGTTAGAAGGAGGGGACAATCCATCTCGTGTGAATCTTATGGATTTTCCCACAGGCATCTTTTGCCTTCCAGGTATATTTGTTAAGGGGCGCGTCCAACACCAGTGGCACTTTGCCCACTGTAGGGAGTTCGACTAGGACAGGTTGTCTTGGAAAGTGGGATGGGTTGCTAGGGTGATCAGGACCATGAGGGGCTGGTATAATTGTTGGAGGTTTTGGACAGAATGCCGTGATCTTCGGGCATCCATTTACTCCCCAGCGACTGTTGACGCTGGTCACTGCGTCCCACACGCGCTCAGCCCATCCTGGCTTATGCGGTTTGAGGAAGCGTTTTAGTAGACCATTTGTTCTTTCCACAATTCCGTTTGCTTGTGGATAGTAAGGAGTATGAAACACCCACGAAATTCCCTCCTGGGCTGCCCACTCTTGGACCACTTTGGCTGTAAAATGTGAGCCATTATCCGATTGGATTGAGTGTGGCTTGGGGAAGATTCCAAACCATTCTTTCAGTGCTTTTATTGTATTTTCTCCTGTTGCTTTGGCACATGCTTTAGCTTGCACTAGTCCGGATACTATCTCTACACCTACCGGTATATAATGCTTTCCTTCTGATTTTCGAAAGGGACCGATGTAATCAATCTGCCAGGCCTCCCATAGGCCTTTTCCCTCTCTTAAGTGCAGAGGGTCACTCTCCAGGGGATGTCTGTCCAACCGGACACGGCATTGCTCACAGGAAGATATACAAGTTTTACATTCTTCCCGGGTCACTGGCCACCCTCGGGCTTGTGCCTCACAATAGAGGTCCTTAATTCCTGAATGTTTCCGCTTTACATGTAGCCATTCCAACAGACTTTCCCAATCCTCTGCTATTTGGGAGCTTTGTAGGGGAGCCAGTCGGGCTAGCTCATCCGCCTCAGCATTCCAGCGGCTTACTGGGGTGTTATCCTGCTGGTGGGATGCTACCCATGCTACTGCAAATTTCCCTTGTCTGGCAATGGTAAGGATATCCTGCCATTTTTCCTTTTGCCACACAGGTATTCTGTTGACCTCCCATCCATTTTGTTCCCAGAAAGGAAGCCATTCAGTGCAACCTTTGAATACAGCATAAGAGTCAGTATAGATATAGACAGAAGAAGCGGATTGAGCCTCATGTTGGAAAACGCTCCACACAGCAATTAGTTCTCCTACTTGTGCGCTACCTTCTCCTTCAGTAATGATCTGTTCCTTGGTGTCTACCTGAAGTGCCACAGCTCGGTATTTCCAAATCTTCCCCTCCCGTTTTGATGAGGCATCTGTAAACCAGACGTTTTGCAATTGTCCAGAAAATGGAGGAGCTACTTGTATTACTGACAAAAGCTCGGATTTTTCCTTATCTGGGTTTACCTCATCTTGTATATTTAGCACTTTCGGGGCTCCTTCGGTTACAGAAAAGATTTCACAGTAGTGCTCTATTTGTGCATACCATTTTCGCACAGAGGCTCTCTGAGCCACCCCGTCAGGGGGTGGAGTTCCTGCCAAAACAGCTTTGATCACTTTAAATGGGCCTCTGAGAACTAAAGGTTGTTGCCGAATGGTACGTTCGGCTTCTCTCAGAGCTAGGCTAACCACAAATAAACCTTTTTCCCAAGTTGTATATCTTTTCTCAGCATCTTTAAAGCTACGAGAATAAAACCCGATGGGCCTAAATGGACCTTCTGGACCCTTTTGCCACAAATGGATGGACAATCCGGTCTTGGCGAACCCCCATTCAATCTGGACCGGGTCTGTTGGGTGAATTGGACCCAGGGCCTGGTAGGCAGTCGCTTCAAACACCAACAACTGTAAAGCCTCATCGTGGACCTGAGTCCACTCCCACTGGGCTCTTTTTCTCAGTAAATCATACAAGGGCCTGGCAATAATTGAAAAATCAGGTATGTGTTTCCTCCAAAACACAAGCGACCCCAGTGCATGCTGTAAGTCTTTCTTTGACTCTGGTATCTTGATCTGATCGAGAGAGGAGAGAGTCTCCGGTGGGATGCACGTCATGCCTCCCTTCCACCAGATTCCTAAAAATTTTACCTCACTGGAGGGGGTCTGTATTTTCTCAGGTGGGATTGTCAATCCTATGTTTTCTAAATGGGCAATAATATCCTTTTGAGTTTCTTCAACTTCTTCTACTTGACTCCCTCCTATGAGTACATCATCTATGTACTGATAAATCTTTACCTCTGCTTTTCTGGGAATTGTTTCTAACTCTTGCGCTAGAGCATGGTGAGCCAGCGTGGGGGAGTGCTTGTATCCTTGAGGGAGTCGCGTAAAAGTATATTGTTGTCCCTCCCAGGTAAAGGCAAAGCGCTCCTGGTCCTCAGGTTGTAAGGGGACCATAAAAAACATATCTTTAACATCAATTGTTGCCATGACAGGGTGGGATTGTTCCTGAATGGTTGCTATCAATTCAGCAATGTTTGGTACAGCAGATGTGAGTGGACCTGTATTGGCATTCAGTCTCCTGTAATCTATTGTCAATCTCCATTTGCCGTTTGGCTTTTGGACCGGCCATGCTGGTGAATTGAAGGGAGAGTGAGTGGGGACCACAATACCTTGCTTTTTCAAATCCTCCAGAACTGGTGTGATTCCCTCCCTTGCTCCTAGAGGTAGTGGGTAGGGTTTCACATTTGTCAATTTGGAGGGTGGCAGGGTAGGTGCCGCTTGCAATAAACGCACTTCTGTGTCTGGTATTCCGGCCAACTGCCTGATCTGGGAGACACCAAATGACCATGAGTTTCCCTGGGTGTCTCGCCACTGCCTACCTTTCAAAACATCTATACCTAGAAGATTCATCTGGAAAGCTCCTATGGCTACCATGGTGTTGACAGGGCTTTCTTCTCCTGGTAACCACAGCGTCACCGGAGTCATAGGTACTGACTGTGTTTTTCCCAGGGCATTTAGGACAATTAAATTTTTCGAGGGAATCGGAATTCCACATTGTTCTGCTTCGGTCCGCGTTAGCACGGTAATTTGTGCCCCAGTATCAATCAAAAAGGTTACTAGTCTTTTCCTTGGTCCTACAGCAACAGTTATGAGTAAGTCCCCTTTCGGGTTGCAGGTGAGTTGTCTAATAAACATCCATCCTCCGCCTCCCCCCTCACCTTGAGGGGGCGGAGGGTCTAGTTTCCCGCCACCTTCTTTTCTCCAGTCGGTTCCTCCCCAAGGTCTATCAGGGGTGGATCGCTCACTATTGGTGGGGCACTTGGGGTTGCTCTGGAAGGGACCTTTTGTCCTGACCAGTTGTACACAAGTTGCTCTAATTTTTTCGTGGTAAGCCCATCCATCAAGTCACGGGGAACACCTTTCTGAAGCCCTAGTTGGCACAGTCCCTGTCGAGTTAGGGGTCTCTCTCTCCCAGAGTTCTGAAATCGGGGTGATCCCAGGCCTTGGCCCTTCTTCATAGATGATTGTCGACCGATAATTTTCTCTGCAGCCCGTAAAATCCTGGTTTCTATCCTTTGCGACGACCCGCTGACGGGGCCATACTTTCTCCCAAAATTAATTAGTTCTTGGGCCACCTCTCCCCATGTCCATACTTTCCTCCCTGGCTGTCGGTGGTCAGGAGTCACTATCCCCTCAAGACTGGCCGTCATTCTCTCTACATTGGAACTATTTTGAATTTTTCCTTGTAACTGAATGCCAATGGGTTTTAGGGAGTCAGGAAGTCCTTGTATCAGGGGAGTCATCCTCTCTGGGTCCACAGGCATCATCATCGGGGAGCCCTGCTTAGCCTTGAGCTCCTGATCATACATCATCTGCAGACAGGCTGCCTTCTGCACACTTTCTACTAGCTGATCCACTGTACCTGTTATGGCAAGGGGATCCCCCCTCTCCAAGGGGTTCAGCCCTCCAGCCCAATATGCGACTCTCTGAGTTAATGACCATGGGGCTCGGTGGTCACCGGTAGTTAAAAACACACCCGGACCCCAATATCCTTCTGCTTCCTTCTCTGACAATAAGATTCCATCCCCTCCTGACAAAGACACTCTCCACACATATTCCGTCTCTGATTCCTTTGCAGTCCTTGCAAAATCTTTTTTCAACTTTGCCAATTCGGTTGATGTAAATGGGACTTCTCTGGTAATTACTTGAGGACGATTATCACTATCGTCCTCATATATATATTCTGTTTTGACCAAAGGATACATATGGGGAAGACTTTCTACGGTTTCCTTTGCCTTCTGCAGATCCCCTTGTGGGTAAATTTGACGTATTCCTTTCTCTAAAAGCTTCACTTGTGCCTCCGCCAGTGTGTCTGTCTCTGCCAAAAGTTGTTCCCTCAACTCACTTTTCAGTATCATGATTTGCTCCTTTTGCTCCTCTATTACTTCTTTGCCTTCTCTCAATTGATTCTGCAGGCTTTGTATGGCCGACTGCAGGGAGTCTATGACAATGTCATCTTGGCGAGACTTCTCTTTTTTCTCTTCCATCGCAGCTACTAGACTCGCTCCTAGTACTGCACAAATTATAGATTTTCCTTTTCCCTTCTTAACTTTAGCTTCCTTTTGTAACACCCTGATTCTATCCACCAGACTCTGCACCTGGAACCAATGTTTTCTCGCCCAATCAAGTCCCTGGACCGAGGGACGAGACCGGTGTGCCTCCAAAAGATCATATAACTTATCTATTCCTTCGCCCCGCAAGAGCACCTCATCACAAACATCAACTGCCGGCAAGGTTCCCATCAATTTTCTCTTTCCAACTAAAAAGGGGATATGCGTCCTGAGAGGGTCACACTTTGACATAGAGACTTCCCCTGTCCAGTCTCAGGAGGTCGCACCTAATCCTAATCCAAATACAGCCTCTCTGTCCACAATTTCCCCTATTCAGCCTCAGGAGGTCACAACTTATTGTAACACAAAGTGGGTAAAGTCGTCCTGAGACGCTTAAATCCAACACAGTAAGAAAGTACAACACTCTCGCCTCAAGGGATCCTGTCCGTGACGCCAATTTAAAATGTCCCGATCCAATATCGGGGTGGGTTCTTAAACGATCCCAAGAGCGAGACTAAGACACAAACGAGGTCAGATGCTGTACAATCTTGTGAACTTTATTTTCTGTAACAACTGATAACAGCGATAGGACAGAGGGGAAAGGAAAGAGAAAGTCAGAATCCCTAAGCCAGAAAAACGGTAGAGGTGCAACTAGTTACCGCCACCACCAGGGATCCAGCGATGTTCCGTCGGCTCAGCCGTGATGTAGGTAGAGGAGCTTCAATCGCCGCCGGGGTCTCAGGTCCAAGTAACAGGTGCCGAAGACCAGGGTACCCTGGAGAGGAGTACGCGACCCTTTTATAGCCCCAGTTCTCGCTGTTTCCACGAAAGGTCCACCCGTTTCCACAGAACTCATTGTAATAGGTGCCACCCCGTGGTCTTGCCCAGGTGTCCATGGTGGTCGTGCTGGGGAGGGGGGTGTCAAGTCCTCCTTGTCTCACACCTAGCTTGTTACAGCACGGCAGGCACGGCCGAGGCTGCTGTTGTTCTCGCTTCGGGCGGATGTCGTGGTTTTTTGTCGGGGCTCTGTGTCTCCTTCGTAGCGTACTCCTCTAGAACAACAGGATGTCAAGGCGGGAAGTGGTGGTCTCGGAGCAGCAATGTAGAGACAAACAATGTCTAATACAGTTCCTTACAACCCCTAACCCCTAACCCCCTAACCCTAACCCCTAAAGCCTAACTCTAACCCCAAGCCCTAACAATAACCCTAACACTACGTCCTAACCCTAACCCTAAACCCTAACCAAAAGAGATAACCCCTAACCCTAAGCGATAACCGATCACTAACCCAAACCCCTAACCCTAAGACCTAGCCCCTAACCCTAACCTCTAAGCCCTAACCCTAAGCGATACCCCATAAACCCTAACCATAATCCCAACCCAAACCCCTATCCCGAACCCTTAACCCTAAGCCCTAACCCTAAAACCCAACCCCCTAATCCCTAACCCTACCCCTAACCCTAAGGTCTAATCATAAACCTAACCATAAGACCTCACCCCTAACCACTACCCCCTAAGACCTGTCTCTAGGTTCAGGACATAACGCCAAGCCCTAACCTTAAACCCTAACACAAGCCCTATCCCTAAGCCCTAACCCTAATCCTTAACCCAAACCCCTAACCCCAACCCCCTAACCCTAACCCCTAACTTTAACACATAAATCCTAACCCCAACCCCTATCCCTAACCCGTAACCCCATGTCCTAACTACTAACCCTAACCCCTAACACATACACCTAACTACTAACCTTAACCCTAACCCCTAAACCTAACCCTAACCCCTAACACTTAACCCTAAAATCCAAGCATAACACATAACCCAAGACCTAACCTCTCAACCTAACCCTAACCCCTAACGCTAACCCTAAACATAACCCCTAAGCCCTAAATCAGCCCCTAACACTAACCCCTACCCCCAATCCCTAATCATAACCCTAACCCGTAACCCTAAGTCCCAACCCTTAAGCCCCAACACATAACCCTAACCCACAACACTAACCCCTAAACCTACCCCCAACCCATAACATGCAACACTAACACCTAAGCCTAACCCCTAACACAAGTCCTAACACCTAACATTAGCCATAACACTAGCCCCTAACCCTAACGCCTAACCCTAACCACTAACCCCAAGCCCTAACACTAAAACCTAACCATAACCCCTAACCCTAACCCCTAAACCTAACCCCTAACCCCTAACCCCAACACTAAACCTAACCCTAACCCTAAATTCTAAACTCTAACCACTTACACTAACCCATAACCCTAACCCTAAGCCCTAACCATAACCCACAACCCCTAACCCCAATCCCTAACACCAACAGCTAACCCTAACCCCTAACCATGGCCACTAACCTAAACCCCTAACCCTAATCCCTAACACCAACAGCTAACCCTAACCCCTAACCATAGCCACTAACCTAAACCCCTAACCCTAACCCCTTACCCTAACTGTAAGGAACTGTGTTAGACATTGTTTGTCTCAACATTGCTGCTCCGCGACCACCACTTCCCACCCCCAGCATCCTGTTGTTCTGAAGGAGTACGCTACAGAGTCCCCGAAAAAACCACGACATCCGCTCAAAGTGAGAACAATGACAGCCTTGGCAGTGCCTGCCAAGCTGTACCTGCGCGCGAGCTGGGTGCGGGACGAGGAAGACGTGCAAAGGCTGAAGGCACTGCAGGTCGACCCCCCCCGCCAGAACACCTGGGCATGCGCGTATGGAGGACCACGGGGCGGCACATATTACAATGAGCTCCGTGGAAATGGGCGGACTCTTCGGGGAAATCGTGGGGACTAAAGGACTGCGTACGCCTCTCTTGGTGCCACCATCTTTGCAACCTGCTTCGACACCTGTTACCTGGAGCTGGGACCTCGGCGGAGCTTGGAGCACCACCACCTGCACCGAGGCCGAGTCTACGCAACATCGTTGGATCCCTGGTGGTGGCGGTAATTAGCTGCATCTCTACCGTTTTCTGGCTTAGGGATTCTGACTTTCTCTTTCCTTTTCTCTCTGTCCTATCGCTATTACTAATTGTTACGGGAAATAAAGCTCACAAGGTTATACAGCATTTGACCTCGTTTGTGTCTTAATCTCGCTCTTGGGATCGTTTAAGAACCCACCCCGATATTGGATCGGGACATTTTAAATTGGCGTCACAGACAGGATCCCTTGAGACGAGAGTGCTGTACTATCTTGCTGTGTTAGATGCAAACTTCTCAGGATGAAATAACTCCCTTTGTGTTACAGTAAGTTGTGACCTCCTGAGACTGAACAGGGGGTACTTGCATACCCAGGTGTGGCCCTCTCAGGACGATAATCCCCTTTGCATTGCTTTTGTGTTAAATTCAGATTTGGCCTCCTGAGAGTGAACAGGGGAAATTTGACATTGTGTAATATTCTGTAACTGAGGAGTTGTTGTCTTGCTTTGAAGAAAAATGAGTACTGCTTTAGAAAACCCCTCAAAAGAGGAAGTACCCAAAACAGGGAAGGAAACTTTGTTTAAATTGTTAGAGAAACATAAATCAAGACCTTCGGTGCCTGGAATGGATTGGGCCCGAGGGAATTGGTACAACTTACAGGCTGTTACTGATAGAATTGTTGCCCTACAGAAAGATGCAAAAGTCAGGTCTGGCAAGGGCAAAGGTTTTATATGTGCAGTCCTGGGTGCCAGTCTGGCAGCTGCGGTGGAAGAGAAAAAGCAGAAGTCGTATCAAACTGATATGGTAATAGACTCCCTGCAGAGGGTCATACAGACCCTGCAGGAACAATTGAAAGAAACCAAAGAATTTCTAGAGAAGGAGAGGAAACAAAATATAATATTAAAGGATGAATTGAGGGAGCAACTTTTGAGGAAGACGGATACACTGGCGAAGGCAGAGGTGAAACTTCTGGAGAAGGGGATACGGCAAATTCGTCCCCAAGGGGATTTGCAAAAGGCAAAAGAAACTGTAAAAAGCCCCCCCCCATATGTATCCGCTGGTTAAAACAGAGTATGTGTACGAGGACGATAGAGATAACCGTCCTCAGGTTATCACCAAAGAAGTCCCATTTACATCAACCGAATTGGCAAAGTTGAAAAAAGATTTTGCAAGGACTGCAAAGGAATCAGAGACAGAGTATGTGTGGAGAGTGTCTTTGTCAGGAGGGGATAGAATATTGTTGTCAGAGAAAGAAGCAGAAGGATATTGGGGTCCGGGTGTGTTTTTAAGGACCGGCGACCGCCGAGCCCCATGGTCATTGACTCAGAGAGTTGCGTACTGGGCTGGAGGGCTGAACCCCTTGGAGAGGGGGGATCCCCTTGCCATAACAGGAACGGTGGATCAGTTAGTGGAAAGTGTGCAGAAGGCCGCCTGTCTGCAGATGATGTATGATCGGGAGCTCAAGCCTAACCAAGGCTCCCCGATGATGATGCCTGTGGACCCAGAGAGGATGACTCCCCTGATACGAGGACTTCCTGACTCCCTGAAACCCATTGGCATTCAGTTACAAGGAAAAATTCAAAATAGTTCTAATGTAGAAAGAATGATGGCCAGTCTTGAGGAGATAGTGACTCCTGACCACCGACAGCCAGGGAGGAAAGTATGGACATGGGGAGAGGTAGCCCAGGAATTGATTAATTTTGGGAGAAAATATGGCCCCGTTGGTGGATCGTCCCAAAGAACTGAAACCAGGGTCATACGGGCTGCAGAGCAAATTAGTGGGTGACAGTCATCCATGAGGAAGGGCCAAGGCTTGGGATCACCTCGATTTCAGAATTTTGGGAGAGAGAGGCCCCTAACTCGACAGGGACTGTGGCAACTAGGGCTTCAGAAAGGTGTTCCCCATGACTTGATGGATGGACTCACAACCCAAAAATTAGAACAACTTGTGCAGAACTGGCAGGTGTCACTGCACAAGGTCTCCAGGTCCCTAAAGAGGATGGCGAGGTCAGTTGCCTCCTGCCCGGCCTGGAGGACAGCTCGCAGGTGTTACACCTCCACCCCCAGCAATCCATCTCATTTTCCAGGACAACCTATCTTGGTCGCACTTCCTACAGTGGGCACAGTGCCACTGGTGTTGGACACACCCCTTAATAAGTACACCTGGAAGGCCAAAGATGCTTATAGAAAGGAGCACAAAATTAATACAAGGTGGATTATTCCATCTTTCTGATTATAACTCACTTCCGGTTCTCAAAACGAACCGAGAAGATTTTTCTTTTCTTTTCTCTTGCAGGTAAAACCTCCCCCGAAGAATGATATACTGAGTCACGACGGGGGATCCTTATGTGGATTTTGACTTTTTGTATAGTATTGATGTCTATTGCCTTATTAATATTTGTAGGATGTGTTGTGTACCATCGTCAAAACTGCTTTGGGCGACCGTTCTCCTCTCCCTTGGTTCCGGAGGAAGCTCTGGCTCTCTAAGTGCTAACCGAGAATGGTGGGTCAGCAATTTCAATACAGTCCATACTGGACTGAGGATGCTGATCCCTGGCAACTCCACTTTCCTGGAAAAGGTATTTGCTGCCCTAACTGGACAAAAGGGAGAGGAGTACGAGCCGGGGAGAGTGTTTGTGAATGGGCTTTATCCCCAGGCTTTGATTATTATGACCCCTATTGTAGGCCACCACTCCAGTCACAGGGTGGTATAACAACCCACTACCTCAGTTGGGAATAAAATTATATGATAAGTTAGGGAACAAAAGGATTGTCCACAACAAGCGATCTGTTGAGTTTAAAATAGGTGGAACTCAAAAGTGGGGGGAAAATGAGTGGCCCCCTGAAAGAATTATTGAGCATTATGGGCCTGCCACTTGGAATCCCAATGAACCGATATCAGGGGCAAGAGAACCAATTTATAATTTGAACCGTATAATTCGACTACAAGCAATTCTAGAAATTATTACTAATAAAACTGCTAATGCTATAGACCTTTTAACTCAACAATCTCAACAGATGCGCACTGCAATCCTTCAACATCGTATGGTTTTAGACTACCTATTAGCTGAAGAGGGAGGAATATGTGGAAAACTAAATGTTTCTAATTGTTGTCTGGAAATAGCCGATGTAGGTGAAGTAGTCCTTCAGCTAACCACAGACATTAGGAAACTAGCTCATGTCCCCGTTCAAACATGGAATGGCTGGAGTGGTGATCTATGGTCTTGGCTACCCGGAGCACCATGGGTAAAGCAGCTTCTATTTTATCTCATATGTGCATTTGCCGCCTTGATGTTCTTGCCGTGTATTATTCCTTGCTTTATTCAGTTAATCCAACGTGTTTTTTCTAACATGCAATTTATATCTACTGTCGCACCTGATGGTGTAAAGCAGATTCGTATCGTTCGCCAACCAAAGCCTGTAGCTGTATCAATCATTTAAATTTTAAGCTTAGGATAGACGTTTTTAGGCCTAAACCGCACATGCGTTCTGGGCTGGGGGCGTCCATTTTGACAGATCCCCGGCTCAGGCAAGTCCGACCACCATTTATTTTCCGGCATTGCAGTTTGTGATAATAATCAGAATGTATGCCCTTTTAATACTTGATTTTCTGGCTCTTACTTTGTTGGCTATTGCTGTATTTACTCTTGCGTTTTGTATGTTTTCGTCCGGTAAGTGTCCATGTAAACTGTCTTGTAGTTGTGCTGTTTCATGTAAACAACCACCTCCTTCCCCTCCCCGCCAAGGACCGAGAGCACATTCCTCGGTCCGCCCTAAGACGGGACCAAGGGCACATTCCTCGGTCCGGTCTGAGACAGAGCCGAGAGCTCATTCCTCGGTCCAGTTTGAAATGGAACCAAGACCGCATTCCTCAGTCCGGGTTGAGATAGAACCGAGAGCACATTTCTCGGCCCTGGCTGAGACACAGCTTTAACTTTGTTTAGTTAAAAACCTGTTAGTCAATAGTGTTACTGTTATCTTTTTATACGTTTATTTAGAATGTTGTTAATGTTGTTATGGATAGTGTTGTTTATTTACCTTTAAGTTTGGAAAAGAAGTTTCTAGACCCTAATGACGCATGCGCATTAGGAAAAGGGGGCGAGGAAAGGGATTTTTTTTTCCTGCTGCGCATGCTGATCCCAACTGCAGTGGACGGCGTGGACGGCCAGAGACTCAAACATTTTGTGGTATTTTGGTTAAAACCACGGGCAAAGATGGAAGATGTGTCAGATTTGATTTTAATTCATGTTGTAGTCTTTGCTTTCTTAATCACTATCCTAATTGTTATGCTAATTCTCCTTTTTTGTCCCTGTAAATGTCAATCATGTAAACTGCCATTACGTTCTTCTGTCAATTCATCGGAGCCTTAAAATTAGTTCATAAGATGCTTTGGCTTTATAAAATTGGTTAGTTGTAAGCATGATATATCTGTTAAAAGATGTTATTGGTTATGTGTTTGTCAGTTAAAAATGTTTATATTTGTTATTGATGATATGTTTGTTAGTTAAAAAATGCTTATACCTGTTAAAGATATTGTTAAAGACATGTTTATGGAAAGAAAATTTGCTGGAAATCTCGTTTGTTATTGTATTTTGCGCTTTTCTGGTTTTTCTCTCTCTCTCTCTGTACTGTTATCTTTATCACCACCACGAAGACAGCAATGTTGAGCCACGGGGTGGTGTAAGGAACTGTGTTAGACATTGTTTGTCTCAACATTGCTGCTCCGCGACCACCACTTCCCACCCCCAGCATCCTGTTGTTCTGAAGGAGTACGCTACAGAGTCCCCGAAAAAACCACAACATCGGCTCAAATTGAGAACAATGACAGCCTTGGCAGTGCCTGCCAAGCTGTACCTGCGCGCGAGCTGGGTGCGGGACGAGGAAGACGTGCAAAGGCTGAAGGCACTGCAGGTCGACCACCCCCGCCAGAACACCTGGGCATGCGCGTATGGAGGACCACGGGGCGGCACATATTACAATGAGCTCTGTGGAAATGGGCGGACTCTTCGGGGAAATCGTGGGGACTAAAGGACTGCGTACGCCTCTCTTGGTGCCACCATCTTTGCAACCTGCTTCGACACCTGTTACCTGGAGCTGGGACCTTGGCGGAGCTTGGAGCACCACCACCTGCACCGAGGTCGAGTCTACGCAACATCGTTGGATCCCTGGTGGTGGCGGTAATTAGCTGCATCTCTACCGTTTTCTGGCTTAGGGATTCTGACTTTCTCTTTCCTTTTCTCTCTGTCCTATCGCTATTACTAATTGTTACGGGAAATAAAGCTCACAAGGTTATACAGCATTTGACCTCGTTTGTGTCTTAATCTCGCTCTTGGGATCGTTTAAGAACCCGCCCCGATATTGGATCGGGACACTAACCCATAAGCCTAACTCCTAACTCTAACCCCTAACACCTAACCCTAATCCCTAACCACTAACCCTTACCCCGAACCTTAATCCATAACCCTGAATCCTAAACCTAAACCCTAACATTTAGTGCCAAACCCTAACCCTAAAGCTAACCCATAACACAAGCCCTAAGCCTAACCCCTAAACCTAAGCACTAACCCTAAGCCCTAAACCCTAACACTATCCCCTAAACCTTAACACCTACCCCTAACCCCGAGCTCTAACCCCTACACTAACCCTAACCATAACCCCTAACCCTAATCCCTAACCCCAAACCCTAACCCTAACACTAACCCTTAATCCCAAACCCTAACCACTAACCCCTACCCATAACCCCTAACCCTAAGCCCTAAACCTAACCCTAAATCCTAACTCCTAACCCCTAAACACTAACCCATAACCCTAACTTCTAACCTCTAACACTAACCCCTAACCCTACCCCCGAAACCTAACCCTTTACCCCAAACCCTAACCCTAAATCTAACACTAACCTATAACCCAAACCCCTAAGCCTAACACCTATCCCTAACCATATCCCTAAAGCTAACCACTAACCATAACCCTAACCCCTAACCCTAACTCCTAAACCTAACCCTTAAACCTAAACCCTAACCCTAAGTGCTAACCCGTAACAATAACCCTAATCCTTAACCCCTAAAACTAAGACCTAACCCTCAATCTAGACCCTAACCACAAGCCCTAACCCTAAATCTAGTCCCTAACCACAAGTCCTAACCATAAGAACTAGCCCTAACCCCAAACCCTAACCCCCAACCCCCAAGCCCTAACCACTAAACCCCAAGCCCTAACCCCTAACCTCTAAACCCTAACACTAAGCCCTAAACCTAAGTCTAGTCCCTAACCATATGACCAAGCCCTAAGCCCAAGCCCTAATCCCAAACCCTAACCCCCTAACCCCTCACTCCTAAACCCTAGCCCTAACCCCTCACTCCTAAGCCCTAGCCCTAGCACCTCACTCCTAAGCCCTAGCCCTAAACCCTAACCCTAAACCCTAACCCCAAGTCCTAAACCTAACCGTTAACCCCTAACCCTTAAACCATAACAGTAAATCCTAACCCTAAACCATAACCCTAACCTCTAAACCCTAACCCCTAACATTAACCTCTAACGCCTAACCCTAACCGCTAACTCTGACCCCTAAACCCTAAACCTAAGACCTAATCCTTACGCCTAAGCCCAAATCCCTAACCCTAACCCCAGGTCGTAAACCTAAGACCTAACCCTAAACTCTAAACCCAAAGCCCTAACACTTAAGCCCTAACCAATAACCACTAACCATAACCCCTAACTCCAACCTCTAACCCCTAAACCTAACCCATAACCTGCAACAGTAACCCCTAACCCTTACCCCTAACTCAAATCCTACCCCCTAACACTAACCATAACACTAACCCTTAACCATAATGCCTAACCCTAACCACTAACCCCAAGCCCTAACACTAAACCCTAACCCCAACACTAAACCTAACCCTAACCCAAAGACCTAACCACTAATCCTTAACCCTAACACCTAACTGCTAACCACTAAACACTAACTCATAACCCTAACCCCTAACCATAACCCATAACCCTAACCCCAATCCCTAACACCAACAACTAACCCCAACCCCTAAGCCCTAACCCCTAATCACTAACCCTAACCCCAACCTCTAATCACTAACCCTAATCCCAACCCCCAACCCCTAAACCCCAGCCTCTAAGCCCCAACGTCCCAACCTTAACCCCAACCCCTAAGCCCCAACCCTAACCCCAAACCTTAACCCCAACCCCCAAGCCCTACCCCTACTAACCCCAACCCAAACCCCTAAGACCTACCCCTAATCACTAACCCTAACCCCAACCCCTAATCACTAACCCTACCCCCCGCCCCTAAGCCCTACCCCTAATCACTAACCCCAACCCCTAAGCCCTACCCCTAATCACTAACCCCAACCCCTAAGCCCTACCCCTAATCACTAACCCTAACCCCAACCTCTAATCACTAACCCTAACCCCAACCCCGAAGTCCTAATGCCAACCCCTAAACCCTACCCCTAATCACTAACCCTAACCCCAACCCCGAAGTCCTAATGCCAACCCCTAAACCCTACCCCTAATCACTAACCCTAACCCCAGCCCCTAAACCCTACCCCCAACCCCAACCCCTAAGCCCTACCCCCAATCACTAACCCCAACCCCTAAGCCCTACCCCTAATCACTAACCCCAACGCCTAAACCCTAACCCCAACCCCTAAAGCCTAACACTAACCCCTGAACCCAACCCCTAATCACTAACCCTAAACGCAACCGCTAATCACTAACCCTAAGACCAAGCCCTAACCCCAACCCCCAACCGCTAACCCTAACCCCCAAGCCCTACAACCTTACCCTAACCTCTAACCCCTAACCCTAACACTGACTCTTAACCCCTTACCCTAACCCCAAACCCCTAATCGCTAACCCTAAACCCTAACCCCTCCCCTTAAACCCTAATCCTAAACTCTAAACCCAAAACCCTAACAACTCCTACCCCTAACCCGCTACCCCTAACCCCTAATGTGTACCCCTAAACCCTAACCCCTAACACTAACTCCTAACCTTACCCCCTAAACCTAATCCCTTACCCCCAGCCCTAACCCCTATCCCCAACCCCTAATCCCAATACCTAACCCCTAACAATAACCCTAATGCATAACCCTAACCCCTAAACCTAACCTCTAAGCCCAAACCCTAACCCTAACCCCTAACCCTTAACCCCCAACCCTAACCCTAACACCCCTAACCCCTAACACCAACCCTTAACCCCTAACCCAACCCCTAACACCAACCCTTAACCCCTATAACCTAACCCTAACCCCTAACCCTAACCTCTAACCCCTAACCCTATCCCTAACCTCCAACACCTAGACCTAACCCCTAACCCCGTCCATAACACTGTCCCCTAACTCCTAACCCTAACCCCGAGACCTAAACTCTAAACCCAAAGCCCTAACACCTAAACCCTACCCCTAACCACTAACCCTAACTCTCACCCTAATCCCTAACCCTAACTCCTTCCCCTACCCTAACCCTAATCCTAATCCCTAACCTTCCCTTGACCCTAACCCTAACATGTAAATCTAACCCTAATCTGAAACCTAACCCAACTCTAACCCCTAAACCTACCCCTAACTCACCCTCACCCTCAATCCTAACCCAACCCCCAACCCCTAACACCTAAGCCCTACCCCTAAACACTAACCCAAACCCATAACCTTAACCCTAACCCCAACCCTTAACCCCCAACATTAAAACCTAACCCTAACCATAACCCCTAACCCTCACCCTAATCTTAACCACTAACCCTAACCCCTTCCCCTACCCTAACCCTAATCCTAACCCTAACCCTCCCCCAACCCTAATCCTAACCCTCCCCTAACCCTAACATGTAAATCTAACCCCAACCCTAACCCTCACCCTAACCCCTAACCTGGCACCCTAGCCCTCATCCGACACACTAACCCTAACCCTAACTCAAACCCCTAACCCCAACCCTAATCACCATAATGCCTAACCCTTATTGCCCTAACCCTAACTGCCCTACCCCCAACTCGTAACCCCTAACCCCAACCCCTAATCCTGCCGCTGAGTCCACCCTCTAACCGTAACCACACCCCTCGCCCTGCCTAGTAACCCTAACCCCACCCCCAGCCCCACCTAGTAACCCTTCACCCAGCCCCCAGCCCCACCTAGTAACCCTTGACCCAGCCCCCAGCCACATCTAGTGACTGTAGCCCCATCTCCAGCTCTGCCTAGTAACCCTAGTCCCACCCCTGGCCCTAACCCCAGTAATCCTAACCCTACCCCCAGCCCCACCTACTAACCATAGCCACACCTACTTGTTGTTATTGGTATAGGTTGTGATGGAGTGAGTGTAGGTGGAGGATGTTATGTTGTTGTGTGGTGGTGGGTGTTATGGGGGGGGTAGGGGTTTATTCATTGGTGTCAGGTGTGTGGTGTAGTATTAATATTATACAGTAAAAGAATAAAAATAGTAAGTGTGGTGCAGCAGTAGAACATGGCCAAATTACCAGGGAGTAATGTAGTTTAAATTTTTTTTTTAATGATTACTCCCTGGCAACAGCCATGTTCTAGTACTGCTAATTACCAATTAACTAAAAGAGACAAAGAGAGAAATACAGACACAAAGTCCAAGTCCGAGAGAGACACAGAGAGACAAAATCAGAGAGACAAAGTCAGACACATGGCGAGAGAGACAAACGGCAAACACATAGAGACAAACTTACACATCCAGAGAAACCACACAAGAGCCAACCCCAACAAATACACCTTTGTTAGAACTGCATTACAGAACAGCTTTTACTTACTTAATAAAGTTAGAACCAAGAGCAAATACAGCTTCATTGAGCCTACCTTGCACAAAGCTTTTATTTACTTTGGAAACCTTACAAGCACTGCAAGTACACCTTCACTAAATCCACATTACAAACCACCTTTTACATCCTTATTAAACCTTGGAACCAACAGCAAATACACCTTTATTGAACCTACACTACACAAAAACTTATGGAATTCAAAAACCCCAAAACCATTACAAGTGCTTTACCTACCACTATTACCCCTCTCAGCATTTATGGTCATTTCACACATGCCCATTAGGATCATGTCTGTATGTAGGGCATACTAACTACATTCATAACTGTTTAGAGACTACTATGACATACGTGAGTCCAGGAACACCATTCCCAAGGACCTCAAAAATCACCCTGCCTGCCAAAAACTCCATCCCTAGACTGCTCCGCATCCAAACACTGGTAACAATCATCACCTTGCAGAGTGGCCAGGACCAGGGTGAAAAATAAATCCCCCAGCTGGGTTGTTTTTTTGGTTTTTTTCTGACTACTCAAAACACTCCACCTGCAACAACAGAAAAACCCCTACATTACATTAAACAGCCATGCACAGGCAAACACGTTTTAAACACACCACACATTCAGCTACCCCACTAACCACCCCCTGCTCTCAAAGCCATCCCAGTACAGGACCACCACGACATGTCCCTCACCCCATGGCTGCATGGCTCCTCGGGAACACTGTTCCCGGAGGCCTCCAAAATCGCCCTGCCTGCAAAAACCCCGGCCCTAGACCTCTCCGTGTCCAAACATTGGCGATGATTGTCACCTCGCAGAGTGGCCAGGACCGGGGAAAAAAACCCAGCTGGGGGAAAAAAAAAAAGAATTCCCCGGCTGTTTTTGTTTTGTTTTTTTTTTTTCCCCCTAACTACTCAAAAAATTCAACTCCACCTGCAAGAAAAAAAAAACATTAAACACTCATGCACAGGCAGACACATACTAAACACACCACTCATTCAGCTACCCCACTAACCACCCCCTGCTCTCAGGAAACCCACCCGGCCACCTGACCCCCACAACACTTCCTTGACCCACTGCTGTGGCACTCCTTGGAACGTGGTTCCTGAAGGCCTCTAAAAATCACCCTGCCTGCAAACGCCACGGCCTGAGCCTAACCTCCACCCAAACGCTGGCCATGAACATCACCTGACAGAGCGGCCAGGACTAAGCGACAATAAACCAGGTCAGGGAGATAAAGAAATCCCCCTGCTCAAGAGTTTCTTTATTTTTAAAAGACACATTAACTTTCTCTAAATTCAATATACCCTGAAATGAAAAACATCCTCACATACAAGGATAGATGCCTTCCAAAACTAACACTCATTCAGTATCTACTCTATCTAACCATCACCTCCCGGAGTGGCAGATCACCCCAACTGCATCATCATGCACCTCAAGCCATCACAACCACTTCATATGATTCCACACCGCAGGCCCTCATAGTTGGAAGAAGAGGAATATGTTCCCCTCTGTGCACTGCTCCCGGTCCTTCTTTGCTTCATTTTGTACACTCTGGAAAACTTCATGGAAGCATTTGCTTCTGGATTCCCGGTGGCCCTATTGTACCTGCAAAAGACAAAAGAAGGAACTCTAGAGCCTGCTTACCGATAACTACTGCCTATCCCCAAAACCAACCTACACAATCTCCACCCGAACAGGCCACGCTCACCGACAAATCATCATCCCCTTCTGGGACCATTCCACCCCATCCAGAATGGCTACAAACACACAAAGCAGCTCCACCTCAAACACACACGTCTACATGCTCACAAACATGACCTAAGGATGCAAGAGTACCACACAGGGTAGAGTTAATGCCAGACCAAGAGACACAGCCTGACAGTACACACAACGATGCTGAGGTGATGTGACGCAGATGCCCAGGTGTGGCCTGCCATGTGAGAATGCCAGAACGGTGGATGATATATGGGCGATAACACCTCAGTGAGTAATGGAGACAAAACACTGTGAAAGACTAAAGACTACAATGACACAGGTGCGGGAGATACAGACATGCCGACAATCAACATGATTAAGCAATGTCAATTTTATTGCGGTGAAGCAAGCCTTTTATAATGCTAGTGAGAATCACGTGATATAATCACATGGTATAATTCTTTCTGACTGGACAGTTATCTTTGCACAAGCTCCTTAAGCTCTTTCTTCTGATTGGATGAAAACTGACACATTGACATTGTACAAACTTCCTTCTCTGCCCAAACCCACACCCTGAAGTTGTTTAACTTCCTGTGTTCTTCTTCATTCTTTCTGGGTTATGTCCTTGCCGACGCTGAGGCTTTACCAGTCTTGCTCATATGCAGGATTGCTCACAGGTCCATTTTCTCGCAGGGACTCCTTTAGAATCCCCACATATCCCTCTTTTTGTTTTTAAGCAATCTAAACTCCTTGTAAGCCTTTTTGCAACGATTGTCCAATACAGGTAATTTAGCATGGCAAAATAATAGCAAACACAATAATCACAATAATTACAATGATTCCTCCTTTTAACAATTCTTTTAACCATCCTGTAATTCCCAGGGAGTCAAACCATTCAGATAAGGCATTCCTTCAAGATCTTCACATCCATGCCCTTGTGCTAAAAGCAAAAATCAATGGCAGCTCTATTTTGTAACATAGCATGTCTAACACTATCGGCATCAGTTAAAAGACCACTTAAAGCTAAAGAAGTAGCATTAGTTTGTTTGCTAAGCCAAAACTGCAGTGGATTCGGCCGTGTATCCACAGGTATTTCTACCAAGCACGTAGAGAACGGATTTTCAGGGCTTCCGGTGGCGTTTGGTTGTGAGACCACCCATCCTTCACCCTGAGACAGGTTCCAACACAGGCCAAACACCGAGCAGGAACCCAGCGAGAGCTGGCATCTGTGAAAACACAAACATAACCCTCGCTCCAAGTTAATATCTCATTCGGTTTCTGTTTCATCTTTCTTAACTTCCTTTTTCCAGTATCAAAGATTGGGTAAAGACCAAGATCAAAGTGAGAGGAAGACTGAGAAGAAGGATACTTTCATATTGCCTTCTGAAGAAACCAACCTCACACCCAGCTGTTACCTAGATGTGATTTCTATCTTTGTCTCAGGCATTTTCCCCTTTTTGCATTTACCTGACCTTTGGTCATTCTCAGAACATCATCGGTTTGGGAGGAGAGCCCTTCAAACTTCTTTCTGTAGCTCTGGGATCCAGCACTTATCTGGGTGGCACTTGTAACTGTGAATGTAAAAGTGTTTTTCTTCCTTGGAGCTTTTTCTTCACTGTGACTGTCTAGAACACGGGGATGGATCAGACACCTTCCAGGGTGCCTTCGAGCTGAAATGATTCTATCGTTCTAGGAGAAATACAGTCATACAGCTCTCTACCCTACTTTATGGAGAGTATCTTGCATAAACCTCAGGTGGTCATGATGTAATTTTTTTTCTATTTGGAAACCTAATTTTTAATCATTTGAATGGGGACTCTTTAGTCCGAGGAGGAGAAGGCTAAGGGGACACCTCATCACTCTCTACAACTACGTCTTGTAGAGAGGTTGGTGCTGGTCTCTTCTCACAGGTCATTAGCGATAGAACAAGAGGGAATGGCTTTCAAGTGCAACAGGGGAGGTTCAGACTGGACATTAGGACAAAATTTTTCACAGAAAGAGTGGTCAGACGGTGGAATAGGCTGCCCAGGGAGGTGGTGGAGTCACCATCCCTGGATGTGTTTAAGGGTCGTTTGGATGCGATGTTGCGGGATGTGGTGTAGGGGAGAACTTTGCAGAGTAGGCTGAGGGTTGGACTCGATGATCCCAAGGGGTTTTTTCAACCTGAACGATTCTGGGATTCTGTGAAATTTATAGAGGCTATAGTGATTGTAAACATGCATGAAGTTAGGCCTCACTTTCCTTAACTGAGAGAAGAATAGAAAAATCTAGAGTATCTGGTTTAGCTGAGAGTTAGAAAATGTAAAAAAACAGACAAGAAACACCTTTTTGAAATCAAGGACTAAGCGTCTCGCCTCCCCTCTAACTAGACATCGCAGTTTCAAATTGTAGTACCCGATGCCTTGCGGCAACACGGTCTACGTTGTCTGCCTGAGGCAATTTAAAATCGTACTCAGAGGGATACTGTGTCCCGTTAGATAAGGCCTGGCCTAGCCGCTACCTAAGAGCGCAGCGACAGGTTCTCAGGTGAACGTCCTTTTTGTCTGACAGTGGAAATGAGGAATAGAGTTGGCTTCTTTGGGAAAGTCCTGTAAGAGCTCCAATGACCAAAACGGGGTGACTTTTCCATGGACAGGAGGTGCAGGGTGTGCTTGGGCCATAGTCGCAGGCCCATTCAGTGCTGCACAACTTGGGGCTCCCAGCATCTGAATGGTTGTAGGATTATCTACACTGTCCTCCTTTCCTTTTAAATGCGATCTCAGAAAACCAGCACCTGAAGAGATGCTTTACACAATCCGAGTGCCTTTCCAAACTGGGATCATAAAGAACTAGCACCTCCCGATGCAATTTCACCCACCTCCCCACCCCAAAAAGCCACCCCAACAAGCCAAAGCCAAAAGAAAATAATATTCTAGCATCTTGACATGCCGATATGCCCAGCACAGGATCGGGCTGAGTGAGAGGCCCAGCTCAAGGGAAAGACAGACAAAAGCAGGAGGAGAAGGACACGGCCATGGGGGCAACACTTGGCTGGTCCTGGATTGTTGTGGAACCACAGCCTCAGTACATTATCTCCTCCCTCTTCACTGGAGCTTCCTGCAGAGAAATTACAAATCCTGTTCTCTTGAGTCATCAATTGCTCAGTCCAGAAAGTCATAGTTTGTAAGAAATACCTCATCACTGTACAATAAATACATGGGTCAATGAGATATTAGCAGTTCCTGTGAGGTGTGAACTGCTCTTGACTGAAATCAGAGGAACACACAGGGATCGGTGCTTTGTGTAATCAAATCCTTATCTAACATTTCCTTTTCACAGCCTCAACAGCACTAAGATCCATAAAAATATTAAAAACATACGTGTGCTTTATAGATCATGGGTGCATCCCCTACTATGTTTCTTAATCATCTTCTGTCTGGTTGTCTCTGTCATTAGGGCCCCAAAGGGGAGTCAAAGAAAATTGAGGATATTCTACATTCATGCAGCGGGGCCCTAAAGACTGTATTTCTGTGTTTTCACATACTCCCTGCATGACAAATCCCCCACACTGGTTGAAACTAACACTACTTGAAAATAAGTCCTGAGATAACGAGCCAAAGATCCAAGGCGGAGGGCTACTGAAGGAGAGCTGAACTTGCCTTGGTATTACGTGTGCACATACATCGTCTGCTGCTGAATTGAAAGGCCCAAGGGAAAGAAAGGATTTGTTGCTTTCACCTTACACCTGTTAAAACATACTAATGTTTTTCCAGATGGTACTTCTCAAGATCATCAGACATGTCCTGTAGGTGCATCATATCAGATCTCGAACAGATTAACAGTGGTACCACCTGTATTGTATTAAAAGTTTGCAAAGCTTCCAGCCTGAGATCCAGCATTCCTGAACAAATTTATATGGCTAAATTTAAACCATCAACTCCCAACATCTTAGCAGCACTGATATTTTAATGAAGCTATTTACTAATTAAGGTAGCAAAATCCATCTCAAGTCAACACTCAAATGAGAAAGAAATTGGTTGTTGTAAAATAAAAACTGAGCAAAACTTCTCTGGGAACTTAGAGATTGCTTAAAATAGAAGGATGTTGACAATTTCCTCCTAATGAAGACACTTGCTGATAAAAGCTCCCTTGTAAAGCAAGACGTTATGTAAAGATATATATTTTTTTAAAACAATTGAATCTGTTAATTATTTAACTGTTTCTGCAGTCACTAGGGGTCAGGGCAGTCACAGGAACGGGCTCAAACAAGGCCCTAGAGCAAACCTTCGCTAGCATGTGCTTTATTCCAGCTCTCCAGAGCCAAAGCCTCTCTGCAGTGCTCTGCAACAGCTTTAAATTAAGAAAAAAGGGTGCAGTAGGCTTGTTATGCTTCCTCATGGCCAACTCAGGGGAGAGGAACAACAACTTCTATTCAAAATCGCTAAATAGCTATTTTTTGTCTCTTAAAACACAGTGATGACACAACCCTACTTCTCCATCATCCTACACGGTTTCCAAAAGGCATTTCTGTTCCCTCCTGAACTGCAGAGCCCTCACCACACCTTCTCCTCAGGGAAACAGTCTTTGAAAAGAGGTGTTCCCAGGCGGGGAGTCTCATTTTACCTTTCCAGTCTGGAAATATTTTAGATCATTTTAACTGCCTTTGCTTTTCCCATTCTGTTTTTCTTACAGGTGAAAATAATGATAGAAACATGCTACTGTTGAATGTAGTATTTGAGGCACCTGAGAGTACAACTACTATGCTGCAGAGTAACAGTTCCAGATCTGTGTCTACGTTATCACTTTAGACCCAGCCTTTCTGAGGGACCTTCACTCAGAAGCGACATTCTACCTCAGACCGTTACATGATAACAAGATTTGCACAGCACACTTAGGAACCAAGTATTTGGCCAGTAGGTGCTTCCTGCAGGCTTGACTAACTAGGGGTACAGATCACACACCACAGAAACATCTAAACGCCTAATCACATTATTTATGTTTCAAAAAATTAATTTTACTTCCTGTTTTTTTGCCTCAAGAAATTATGAGCAGTGAAAGAAACCCTAAAGCAAAAGCAGACAATTCATAGATACTGCTGCACACGTGGATGCCGCATCGAGGACAATTCTCACAGCAGCAAGATCACTGTAGTTTTGCTGCTAGAAAATCACAGCCCTGAGCTTCAGAACTGAGCTCTTCTCTTACTATGCTCCTCAGGCAGGTGACCTTGAAATACATAGCATAGCCAGGAGGACCACATGCAAAAGAAAGGTTAGAGAATGTAGAGCGACACAGCAGAGTCCACTTCATACAGTATGGCACATGTAGAAAGATCTCATGCCTGCTAGAAAGCCCTGCATAAGCCTCAAGTTTATACAAGAATCTGCATTTCAGCAGCATCACACTGAAGTGACAGTTACAGTATACCAACCACCAAAACCTAACTCAAGCTGATGATGATGATTCATGAACAAAAAGTTCTGCTCAACAATACCCACTGCTTTCTAGGATCATTGCAACAAATTGTATTTACCCAGACTGTAGAGCGCATTCAGTGTCATCATCCATATACTTTACGCAACAGTCCCCAGAAACATTAAGAACCTGCTGGTCATCCATCAAGGGAAGGAACCAGGAGTTTAACAAAAAGCATACTTGCACTTATGGGGACTACCTGGCAAATTTACAGGCATGCGAAGACCACCATTCTTCCCTCCACTTCCCCCCAACAGTTGTAACTGAACATTTTTTTTTTTCCCCACCCAGTTTTCTGTTATCTCAGTTATCTTAAAATGGCACACTATTTTCACGGCCATGTTGAAATGACCAGACTTCTTTTATTTCTCAAGATGTGCATGATTTTAGCTGTGTAACTCTTTCATCTCTTTAAGTGCTGGTCATTTGCTCAGGTGATACAGCAAATCATGTAACACTAAGCATTAAAGAATGACTTTTTGGGCTCACGCTAGTCCCTGGTTTCACACTAGGATTAAATATTCCTGAAGTTTGGCAGATGAGAGCATAATTAAAAGCAACCTTGCAGAAAGTAGTATTATTTCCTAAATACCTGAAATAATTAAATATTCCCGTACAAAATAGCAAAGAACACCGCCTAGAAACTTCTCTTCGAAGAGTGGACTGAGCCATCCCAGAAAGGGGTTACCAAGAGCTCCTCAGGGAAAAGAGAGTGCTCCAAAGATGGAAAACTTACCTGGCAACAAATTCCTACTGCATCAATTTTCAATCATCTCAGAAGACAGTAACACAGTACATGTCAAATCTTCACAGCCTTCCCTCTGAGCACCTCCCTTTCATTACATTGCTGCAGACAGCAAGCAAAAGAAAGATCTTTCAGACTAAAATGAAATTTATTAATAGAAAAAGATTAAATATACATTATCTAAGAAGAACCTGGTAGGTGAAAGTACAATAAAGACATAAATGTGACTGCTAGATATACAGTAAGAATTGTGAGCTCCCACAGACTGTGGGCTTATTTGCACAATTGCCATTTTCTTCTTTTCTCACAGCATAAAGAAAACATAAAGAAAACAAAAAAAAGAGTAAATTACATTTATACCACCTGGAAACCGTTTGTATTTTAGTAGACGATGTACCTGAGAATAAACTCTGTATTCAGCCGCTCAAAACCTGTGTTTCCCCACACCCTGGAACACCCATCCCAGGCCATATATTCCTGCAGGCAGCCCCTGAACTGCCTTATTTACAAGCAGTTGCATGAACACCACGCTCATCTTTCCCACTGTTCATTTTTGTTCCTCTCTCGCTCTTGCTTTCTATTCTCTCACTCAAGTTTTACCTGTAGCTGAGAGAATACGTAATAGGTGTGTTAGAACAATTTTAATGTCATTGGAAGCACTTTCATATTTGTATGGGATGTTGATTCTGTCCCATACATTTGTTTGCCAGTCATCAAGGCAAAAATGACTGACTATGCATAATCACATGTACAAACACTGATATGCGAGAAATCCTAAAGGATACTCACATAAACTACAGAATTGTAATAACTTTGTTCTGTAACGCTCCTCATCTTTTCCAAACTTCTCAGCCCATTACTTGTCATTCTCCTATGCTTCATCTTTTCTTTTTCAGGTTGTTATGATAAAGTCAGCATTACTTCCTTGCTTACCTTGCACATGCCAATTCCCTGACTGGGCAACTGTTCAAACAGAAAAGAACAATTATTTATAGTCTACTTTATCAACTACAACAAAGAAGCCCCATGAACAATGCACCAGGCTGAGTACAGGTGCCAAAAATCACAAAGCTCTCTAAAAGAAGATGAGATCTAGCTATGACTGTACTCTTCTTTCACAGCTCCTTTCCAACTACTCTAAATTACATTTTTGCTTCAGAATATGGTGGTAAGCTTTAGTTAATTTTAAGTATTTTTTTCCTCTAAATTTGAAGATATAAATACAGTGGAAAAGCCAAAACAGTGTTTATGTCACGCTATATCTTTCAAAGCTCTCATCCCCTTCTCCATTCTGTAACAGAGTTCATGTATCCCCTGTGAGTTGCCCCTTCATAATTACCCAGGAAGAACAGCACAAATATACAAATATCAGAAGGGAAGCCCAGAATGGAAGCAAGCATAGAGAGAACATCAGGAGAGTTTCTTTAGCTTTCAATTTTTCTCTCCCCATTTCAGTGTAAGGACTATGGGAACACACAGACTATGGGAAAATAGCGACTGTGAACAAACAGCAGCAGAACAAACAGCCTTGTCCTTGCTCAGCTCCCGGAGACAGCGGGTCTCCACAAGAGCACAGCTCCACCCAGACAGCTGTTATCCATGTCTGGATGCACTGCCTAGCCATGCTGCCATCAAAGGAGCAATTATTAAAAGGATCAATGTAATTTACTTGTGTTTTATGTTAGAGCAGAATTATTTATTTTTTGTTTCCCTTCAAACAATGGGCCCTATCAAGAACGGGTTAAAAACAAGCACACCTACACACCCTCCCTAGAGCCCTGCCAGCTAAAGGGGTGAGCCTCTGCCTCCTCAAGCACAGGAGACCAGCTAAGGGTTCCCTGCCATGGGCTCAAGTTTACAATTCAAATTGACTATTTTCTGATGGATGTTAAGTTTCCGCATGAAGCTGAACATCATGCTATTGTGTAAAAAGGCGAGAAAAAACTTCAGCAAGGTCTTACTACAAAGCCAATGGATATGAACATTTCTCCCAGCTCTCACACAGAATTGAGGTGTTTCAGCAATTATCAGTATCCATTCCTCTCTTTCGAGTTTCCCTGCAAGCAATAGAACTAGATGCGATCTCTGCAAGAAATGAATGAATTAATGGCAAAGACTCCTCAGCATGATAAGAGATAGTGCATTGAGGGTATTAGGATCAGGCTTTAATGCCCAAAACCAGTCTCACAGCCATGTTCGAGCCATAATGGAACTAGAACAAATAACAGTGCTACACAACATCAACTGTCCAAGGAGTTGGGTCCCCACCCCCACCCAAAATAAAACTTAAGAACAATGCAAAGATTAAACAGGTTAATTCTCTTTCTCTATCAAGAGAAAAGTGTTTATGCTCTCTGTTTAAAGCTATTCATAACAAAGATACAACACATTCATCTGTAGAAGCTTCCATTCAGGTCAGAGAAAACCCTTTTTAAACATCAACAAGTTACACCTCTTCAGCACTTCCTATAAAATAAATATTACCTATAAAATGAAGGTAGTATTGTAAAGAAAAAAAAAAAAAAAAAAAGAACTACAGGAGGCATATCCCACTGAATTTGGGTAATACCTTCCTGGCAACTATTTCTGACCCAAGAGACTTCTGAACCAACACCTACCACAAAAGGTTTTTTCCTTCTTCAGGTGTTAGCTAGCAGAGATCACTGTTCTTTTAATTTAAGATTGTTTCTCTAGAACAAGTGCACTTTCCACTCAACTTTCTTCCCCAAAAGGAAACACCTTAATGGTAAACTGCTGTGCAAAGAATATTATGTGTGTAATACCTCTAGAGGGACCAGAGTTCAAATCAAATCTTTACAGAACCAAAATATCTAGGCTGTCTATAGGAGATCAACACTTCAGAGGGACACTCAAACTCACCACCTTAGCTTTCCCCTTGAAGAAACCTGCGATCCATACGCCAGCTGCTTATCCAAACACCAGCACACACAGACCTTGCTAAGCAGACCCTTTGCTTGTGCTTCGCTATCAAGCATCTAAGGTCCTGTCTGCACTTCCACATCAGTGACTATCCCCAACATACTGTCGCTGTGTCTGATGGCTGCTGGTGGAATCAAAGGAGGCTCCTCTTCTGGGGTCAGGGAAGATTGTGGTATGGGCAAAAATGAGTGAAGAGGAAAGGCCACTGGTGGATTTGGACATGGTTGCAACAAATACACGGCACAGTACTTACACAGTTGGAAAAGTAAAAAAGGTTTCAACACCCTCTGCTATCACCTCACTAGTTCCTAGACATTGAAGGCTGCACCCCACTCCCACATGGCAGAATAGCAGAGTCCTTCAGCTGATGGGCTCAGGTAAGCCAAGCAGAGAACAGCTAGAAATAACACTGCCAAGTGATGAGGACTGGTTGTAAATTCAAACACCATTTTGATTCATTAATCTCCAACAGCTAAAGACAAACCTAAAGCAAAATCAACATGACTGTAGACTAAGCACTCATACTGGGGCTATTTTTCAGCCTGCTGAGAGAAAATGAGCTGATCAGAGACACACTTCATTGAGAGCAGCCACATTAGTGCTGCTTCAGCAAGCCTGCAGTTAGTTCCCATTAACTGACCTGTTTCAGAAGCTGGTAACACCATAATTAACCTTAGCTTCAATTTGAGGTGAAACCTGTCCACCTCCTGATGATACCGCACCTGCCCTACAAGCCAGTGCAAGTTTATCTCTAGTCTTTTGGTGGCAATGTCCTGGTGATGAGCTGTGACTCATTTCCCATTAAGGGGCACAAACATTCAAGACTTCCCTGGGAAAGCAGCAGAGCAGAGGTACTGTTTTGCTGGCTCAACGGACAGTGGCCAGTTGAAATCCTACCAGGTGATTGCAGGGAAGCCAGGAGCCCACTACAACTGGCAGCACCAGGAGCTAAGAGCCATCAGCAGCGAGCCAGCCGAGAAAGACACAGAGCAACACCACAGTGCCAGAGTCATGCCCGCCAAGGCAAGCTTAGTGCTTCAGCAGCAACAGTCTGGACCAACTGAAAATATGAATGGTTTATGCATTCACATTTCAGAGTAGCTTGCTAGGTTACAAATACCAACATTCTATAGAATTATGTCCCTTAAGTAAATCGATGAGATTCAGAGATAAAGGAAAAACACAAAACCACAAACAACCAACTAAAAAAACCCTTCAACCACTATTTGTTTAAATCCATCCATCTGAAATCTGTCTTCAGCAGCCCCACCTTCTACTGGTCACTGTTATCTCTTACCATATACCTGCCCACATAATGCGATGTATCAGTAAATCTTGAGAACATTTACTACAAAATGCAGCTTTCCAGTATTGAATTTCATGTTATTGTTAGCTGATATTCTTCAGGGCCTACATGCATATATACAACTTATTGCTGACAAAAATCTCTCTCTAGTGAAATAGTGTACATTACACAGATAAGATCCTCCACATTTGTAAGAAAAATCCAAAGTTTGATGAAAATAATTTTGATAAGTTTTTCTCTGTTCTGGGGATAATATTTGAGTATCACACCTATATTTTCTCTGTAGCAGTTTCACCTTTCAGTAGATTTTGTATGTTGATGCAGAAAGGTTCAGGTACAATAGTTGGTACATAACTTTTCATGCATATACAAAAAGTTCCTCAAAACTGCCTTCAAAAATCTGTTTAAAGTTTCACTCTCCTTTAATCATTACATTTTAATATTCTAACATTCTAACAAGAGTCATGAAGCACTTTGCCAAATAAAATACAATAAAAATCCTTCTGGATGAAGTTTTTAATAGCTTGCAAGACATAATTCATCTGAGAAAAAGCTACACGGTAAGAAAACGACAGACTAAAATATCACACTTTTTCCATTCACATAGGCACATTGCTTATTGTTAGCATTGTTGTATGACTCCAGCAACACACTTCCTCATAAATATCAGCCCCTCAGAGACACCCCACTTAGTAAAAGAACTCTCTCAAACAAACACAGACAGACAACCAACAGTGCCAGAAGGTCAGCCGACAGATGGGACAGGTGTTAAAGCCCAGATCTGAACGTATAATCTTCCCCATACCCCTAAGATACAGAGTTCAGCCTGTGACACAGATCATGAAAATATTTAACTGTGGTAATATTAATGTGCATCCCTCTATGGATAAGAGCTGATCCTATAAAGCTGATAGTTGTATTCTCCCCATCAGAAAACCTCCAAGCTATCTCGCCAATATAGAAACTCGAAGTACTTCACTAGAATCCGCATTCATCTACGCGGTTACGGGTATGCCTGTGTACAACTCTGACAGGCAGACATGCACACCCAGCTGTACACATTTCACAATGCAGAAGGAGAATAAAAGCAGAGAAACTGTAGACAGATTGTAAACTTTCTTAAACCAACTGATATACTGGAAAAGGATGCAAGTTCTTGGGTACATTGTAAACCAATCTAAATCCAGACTGCTGTCTGTCATCCCACCTCTCCCCTCCACAGCTGTGGCTCTGCTTCTCCCCTGCACCCCCAGCAGTGTTCAGGAGCCTGCACATATTCCAACAGTCAGGAAACCCATCTCGCTCAACACCAATTCAGCACAGACTCTGAGCGAAAGGAGAAAGTCACCTCAGCCTGGGTTAGACCGGTTTAATTGCCACAGAACTACTCTATGAAAATACAGTTTAAGTAAGCGAGAAGGATCTGATCTGTATAAGGTACAGGATTTACCTTGGGGATATTGAAAGAAACCATCTCATCCTCTTCTCTCCTCACAACATGTTCTTTCTTCTTCCCTTGGGTCAGTATTTCTGACCACAGCTACATGATCAGACACTTGAACTGACTTATCGAGCCAAAACTTGACACAGCAAAGAAATTTAAAAGATTAGCCTAAACAACTTACAGGAATTGTGCACTGAGCAGAAAGTTAGCCCACTTTGAATAGACAAGAAGAGTTTGTAAGGGGTGAAAAATAAGACAAGATTGTCACCTTCTACTGAAAAGGGACAGGCATTTACAAGCAAATATCCCCTGTGGAATACAGGGGCAGCAGCTGAAAAGGGGTAAAAAATGACAGCAAAGCCTACAGCGAGTACAAAAACAACTTTTTAGCCAAGAATAAGCATTCAGACTGTTGAATTTTGTAAGTTTATCAAACACAAGCTCTCCCAGAAGTGTTTTCTAAAACACATCACCCTACCATTAACTCTACAGACAAGATTAAAATACAAGATGCACAGACTATAACACAAGAAAACACACAGCCTATGTATTTATAAAGCCCATCTCCATAAAATCAGTGATACCCTCTAACAGACTAGAAGTACTCAGGTATCACCTCATTTATATTACAGAGAATATTTATTCCTTTAGAACATACCAGCAATTTATAAAGCTAAGCAAACAAACCCAAAACACCCCCCCACCCTATATGACTCTAAGAACACAGATTTCACTTTTTCAATATGCTATCCGGATAACACATATGCACATCAAAAAAAGAGCCCCAACTAACAATATTTAATTGGTTATTGGGCTTTTCTATAACCCAGGCACTACACAGAACTGTTTTAAAGTTAACAGAATACCCACAGCAAAGGAAAGCATTACCTTGAAACAAACTCTTCTCACATTCTACACATTCTGAAACATAATCGGCTTTAATCACTGCTACACATAATACTATGGAAATGATGTAGGTGAAATGCAAGTCACATCTTAGAAAGAATTTTATGTAAATAGCTAGCAAAAACCAAAAGAACCTTGTTTTCTAGGAAAACATATTACTCACAGAGTGGCCATCCCAATCTGTCTTCTCAGTTCTCTCCTTCAAGAAACACTCTCAAATAAAGAAGATAATGTGAAGAATATGGTGGTGATTCGTGTTAAAAATATGGTGACTTTGTTGGTGTTTGCCATGTACATAAGTTAAAGGAGATTTATCATGGCTTTATGGTTAAAAGGGGTTTGGAGGTTTTTTTTCCTCAGTGACTGTTGTTAAGCAGGTGGAAAATTACTGGCAGGACCCCCGTCAGAAGACCCCAGCAACACCGGACTGCGCAGGTGAAAAATGATTGGAGGAACCCCTGCCAGGAGCCCCAGCAACATCAGAAAGCCCGGGAAAGTTTAGGGGGCTCTGCTGATTGGAGGAACCCCTGCCAGGAGCCCCAGCAACACCAGAAAGCCCGGGAAAGTTTAAGGGACCCTGCTGCGCATGTGAAGATGGGACTATGAAAGGGAGTGACGCAGCACTACCTGGTGCTCGTCGGTGGGGAGCAGAAAGCCCCCCCTGCCCCCTGGCGTGCCACACTTTTTTTTACTTGTTCGTATTGCAAATAAATTTATAAAAGATATTTGCAGCTCTGCCTCTGCATTTATAACAATAATATCGGAAACTAGAATTCATAAACTCGAGCAAAAGTTCAACAGTGTTTCTGCTGAACTACTGCTCTCATAGCACTTCAGAACTGTCTCTTCTCCAGACAAAAAAATACTCTTTTTTCTCTATTTGAGCTCTAGTCACTATAAGAACTCACGACCTGACCATCTCGCTTCAACCATCAGTAACAGCCCTTGTTTCTCAGGCACCCCCACCCTTTTCAATAGTTTACGTGATTGAAGCAATCAAGATAAGCTTGATTACTCTTCATTTCCATTTAACATTAGAATTGCACCTGAGGAAAACCTTCCTGCTTGAAGAGCTGTTTTCTCCTGAAAGTTGTAGGTGATTTAAAGAAAGGTATCACCTCTCCATGAAAAAACTTTCATCCCATCTGTAGGCAAATACAGCTAGCCTTGCAATACCAAAGCACGCAGCAGAAACAGATTTTTTAAAAAATTGGCTAATTAGCCATCTAAACTTGGAAAAAAATAAAGGCCGGTATTTTCCTCACATCAAATAGATGGTTATCAACCTGAGAGAAAAGCACAGAAGCAGCATACAAACAACAGTTTTCCTGATTCTAGGATCACAGCAGTGCTGTGAGGATCATGAAGTGTTAAAAGCCACGATGAACTTCTGCAAATAACAAGAGCATGACCAGAGGTTTAAAAAAAACTCTCAACAAATCTGCTTGAAAACTTTTTTTCTTCTTTTTTGGCTTTACCACCACAACCTCCTAGAGAAGCATCTGATTTTCAGACTTTGAAGTGTTAGCACAAGTACTGTCACGCACATTCAACAAATAAATAAAGTCACTTTTAAACTTCCATAGTATGAAGGTATTTGATTAGGTTAGATAAGACTGTCCTGCTAAAAGTACCTTTGTGTCTGAACAGCAAACGTTGGTTTTCTGAGTTTGTTGAAGCTTCAGGACAAAAGTTCAGTTTGTGTTCCTTCAAAGTATCTTGCAAGAGAAAAATCTATTTTCCTTCAACAAAGGCAATACAGACAGACAACCCAGAAAAGTACAGAAATGATGTACGTGCTAATCTCAGAGAAAGGCTCTGATATTACAAGACATCAAGACAGTTGGGAAGCGAGCTTTTTTCCAAAGATGTATTCAACTTTACAAAAGCATTATGGTTTTACCTTAAACTTTCTGCATCTGGGATGTTAGCGGGGCACTGCCATCTAAACGCCACGGTGCAGAGTAGCCTCAGGGTCTTTCGGTAGCTTTAGGACCTGGCTTGTGATAGACTCTGTTGGCCCAAAATCCACATGGCAGTGAGCTGTGGTGAGTGCTCGAATCCATCTGCCGCCATTAACCGCGTGTGCGAAGGGCTCCCAGTACCAGCTGAAGTCACAGAATCGTCCAGGTTGGAAAAGACCTTGAAGATCACCCAGTCCCACCATCAGTCAAGCGACACTTGGCCGGCTCCTCAGCACTACCTGGGTGAGAACGAGCTGACGGGAGGGTGATGGGCTCTTCTCCTCGCCCTGTGCCCGGGAACGTCCCCCGGCTGGAGCAGGGACAGGGCTGCCGGTGGGGCCACCTTTGGCGGGCCCTGCCCACGGGCAGCTCGGCCCGGCCCCGCTGCAAGGGCTCCCTCAGCGCCGGGCTCCCCGCGCCGAGGGCCCGGCGGGGCAGCGGCCGCCCGAGGAGCGTTTCCCACAGCTCCCGAGCTGGCGAGCGCGGCCCGTCAGTCCCGCTGGAGGGAGGGGGGGGTGGATCCGCCGCCGCCGCCGCCGCCGCCAACAGCCCCCGCCGGCAGCTGCGCGTCCCTGAAGGACCCTGAAGGAGAGGGGCGGGGGGGGGCGGCGGCGCGTCTGCCCGAGGGGCTTTTCCCGCGCAGCCCCGTGAGGGGCCGGGCAGGGCCCTGGGGGGAACCCGCCCCCCGCCGGGGAAAGCTCCTCTCCAGAACTGCCCGGCCTCTGCCAGGGGCAGGCAGGGAGCGGGCGCGGCTGGAGGGTCTGGGGCTCAGCCCCGGGGGTCGCAGCCCCTGGTTTTGGGGTGGTTCTGGGGGCGGCTCTGTGCTGGGCTCTGCGCTGGGGTGTCCCGGCACCCTCCCAGCGGCCTGGCTGGCTGCAGGCTGCCGCCGGCTGAGGCTCTACCCTGGGATGAGGGTGGGTATCCAGCTTAAATGGGGGGGAGGGGGAAATGTGGCTTTCTCTGAATGTTCCTGATCAGGTTACTGTGCGAGGGATAATTTTGTAAGGTCTCTCTCAAAACCCCCAGTTTTTTTCCTGAGAAGTGAAGATTGGCAGTTGGAAATAGATGCTGAAAGACTTCTAAAAGTGGCTGACTGCTGGGCCAGTTTTGCTGGGCTGTCTAAGCAAAGTGAAGTTCACGTCCTTTCCCCCTTCCAGCCGGTGTATCCTGACCCTGCGGCAGTAAATCGATGGGCAGTCACACAAATGTTCTTCCCCAGTACCTGCTCTGCCCGTGCGGTGACACCGATGGGCAATCTTTAGTTTGTAGGTCAGGCGGCATTTGATTCCGTGTGCTTGTTTATCACTGCCCTGGAGTCGTTCAGGGGAGAGCTGGTGACTGAGTGTGAAGTGCTAGTTCGTACTTATTGTGGACCTTGAAATGTTTTTTCAGTAGCAGTCTAGCTGCTGTCTAGCAGTTCCTGTCTCCTTGGTGAATTCTGTTCCAGGTTCCTTGTTTTCATGATGCCTGGGTCAATCCCAGTGTTTCTCTATCCTGCTGCATTGAGACAGGGAATGCAAACAAATTGTAGTTAGACGGCACAAGACAGAGGGACTCGTGCAGAGGCAGGGAGGGCTACGTGCAGAGACATACCAGGTGCTGATAGTGTTGCTAGGCTACTATCTCCTGGTCCGGGCAGAAGCCTTGAAGATGTGTGGGTCAGCAGCAAGATTACCCCGGATTCCGGTGCAAACTGGCCTGGCAGTTTGGCCAGGGAACAGGGAATGACTGAGGCTGCGCAGAACGACTGGGTGAAAAGTTCACCAGCGAGGAAGAGGAGATACTTCATCTATACGACCCCCGCCCAGGAATTTACGACCACTGCCCAGGACTTGAGGAGCTCAATGCGCAGGCGCAAGGGGAGGAGACCTAATTACCATGAGAAGCAAGGGGAGGCGGTGATAGGCTATGAATATGTATAGGCGTCTTATGAATATACAATACTTTGTACCATAAAAGCAAGGGAATAACTACAGAAAGGCGCGCATGCTTGTGGAGGAGCGATCCCCCATGCGCCCAGCACTGAATAAACATACCTGCTTTACAACCCCAAAGTTGTAAAGTTCTTTTTTCTGCAAGTCAGCATTAACTTCTATAGTCACTTTCTTTGGGTGGAAGAGTCAGGACGATTGCACTGTAAAAATATGCAGATGGGGTCAGAGTTGGGCTTTGCTAAGGTTTGCACAGAAAATGGGTTGTGTTGCCCATTCCTCTTAGTTCATTTGTATGGTTGAAGCATAATTCTTCATCGAAGCCAAAGCAGGAGATTGCTTTGAAATGTTTCTTATGCCAGCAGATCTTTGACCAACAAACCAAGAATCAACAGCTTGTATCGATATTAAAACCCTTCACAGCTGTATGGGGGGGGGGGGGGGGTAGCAGGGGAGGGGCTCCTGTGAGTGACTCTTTATCAGGGAGTGTAGTGATAGGATGAGGGGTGAGAGTTTCAAACTGAAAGAGGGCAGATTTAGGTTAGATGTAAGAAAGAAATTCTTCCCTGTGAGGGTGGTGAGACACTGGCACAGGTTGCCCAGAGAAGCTGTGGCTGCCCCCTCCCTGGAAGGGTTCAAGGCCAGGTTGGACGGGGCTTTGGGCAACCTGGGCTAGTGCAAGGTGTCCGTGCCCATGGCAGGGGGTTGGAACTAGATGATCTTTAAGGTCCATTCCAGCCCAAACCATTCTATGATTCTGTGACTAACCCATCTAATATTTGAGGCTGGCTGACTGTGAAGTAGAAAAAGAGCCAGTTTGAATAATGGCATCATTAATCCCTTTAGCCTTAGGGTCTGACAAGCGTGATGAGTTGTACAGACCTTTTAATGCGTCTTCCCCCTTTTGCTACTGGTGTTTCTGTAGAGACCCTTGATCGTTAAGTACAGTGCTTCCCTCCTGTCCCGCTCCTTTCTCTCTCCTGGTTTCAGCTGGTAATGCAAAGTAGGGTTTCTTCTCCATTTTTCCCTTTCTAAAGCAAGGGTTCTGTGGCGTAAAGAAAATGTGAATGCTGCCTTTAATTTAATGTTGTCCTGCCATGTCAGCCCTGTGCTGCTTCTGATTGCAAATAAGTCTAAACACGCAGGGCAAGCAGAGGGTTGCAGGCAAAAATTATGCCTTGCTATAATTGGAGTTACGGGGGCTCCAAACCCAGGTGCCTGGTGTCCTGCTCAGCCTAACTGGGCAGTGAGCTGGCTAAGCCAGGTTTGAGCACCCTCTGCATACGAAGCTTAACTTCTGCTGCTTTATATGCTGATGTACATCTCTTGGGTTTAGACCAAACAGATGTATGTACAGCTAAGCCTCTGAACTCTAAAAATTGAACACTGTGTTAAGTGCATGAGGCTCTCCTAGCAAAATTAGGTGCAGATTGGTTGATATTTTCATTCATACTCTCTTCCATAAACAAAAACAAGGCAATGCTGGATTTACTGCATCAGCTCTTTAACAGATCACTTTGTTATATGTCCTTCCTCTACAACCAACTGCAATGCCCTTCCAGAATCAGAAGCACAGCAAATACATTTAACTAAAAGAAGCCAGCGTTAAATGGTCTTATTTAATGTTAGCAGGAAGCTGATGGGAATATCCTTAAATCAAAACTGATATGAAACCGAAATGTGTCCAAAACTTCTGCTGTGTGTAGCGTCACCCTTAGTGGATTTCAAACCTTTTCATTTCCTGGTGATTGGTTCTAACTGTCTAGAGCAATGCAAGTAAGTTGGTAGCAACTTAGATGTTTTCTTACATCCACAGATATTTTTGAAAAAGTAGTTGTGACTTCTAAGTTAGGTCAAGTTATCTAAAAATCATAAGCAGGACAATTTTTTTCTCATTTATATTAATGCTGGGTAAAAGAACAGACATTGATTTGGAAACCTGTAAACTGAAGGATGTTTTCCAGTAAGGTTGTGGGTTTTTTTCTTCTGTGAAGTCTTCAGTATTTTATTTTCTCCCACAGTAATTCTAAGCTGCAGAACCAGCCTCAAAGGCATTATGGAATTACTTCTCCGATTAGCTTGGCTCCTCCTAAGGCTATAGACTGCATCCATACTCAGAAGCTGGTTGAAGCGATGAAGCCATCTGGGGTATTGAAAGATGGGGAAGAACTGAATCACAGGTATAACAAGGCTGTCACATTTGTTAACCTCTTGGGTTTTTAGGGCAAGCTTAATATGAGTTTTCTTTACAAGCTGGTTGTTCTTGGTAAACTGAATAATTTAGTCAATGAATAGATTTCAGAACTTGGTGAGAGCAAGGTAAGGATTTTTTTCATATGTTCTTATCAAAACAGCTGAAGCCTTTTTATTTCTTTCAAAGGCCATACTACTAGGATTGATGAAGTTCAACTTTTAACTTCTTAAGTATTGAGTAGAGCTGTAGTAACTGCCATTGCAATAAGGTATAAAAGATACTTCAGTTCAAGATCTTGAAGTCTTTGGGGCACTGAATAGATGTGTGAAGTGGCTCTCTCAGTTGACTTGTAGCAGTTAACAAAGCTGAAACAACTTATTGTGGGGTGAGATAGATGGTCAGTGGCACTAATCTTGCCCCAAACAGCCTGCAGCCCCCAATCTAGTTAGAAATAATTACACTAGATTTGCCCTTTGTATAGCTCTTAGATTGTGTTAATTTATGTATGTCTGCTGTGGGGGAGACTAATAATGCATCTTAATTTCTGTAAATTAATGAAGGGAGTGCTACATTACTCATCTCTCTTTTTTTTTTTTTTTTTCCGAGTTGCAAGCACTCCAGAAAAACAGTAGCAGTCTATTAGACTAACAATTCAGTAGGGAGTGAGAATACATTTTTTATGGAGGCTCTTGTAGTCTTTCTGAAAAACTTGTACGCTGCCTGAACTTGCACATAGATCAATGTGTATCTTATCTTCTAAAGTAAACTCTTCTACCCACAGAGTCTTCCCCCTTCAGCAGTAGCAAACGTTGGTGGCAAAATATTTACATTTGGATCTTACTGACTCAGAGTACACAGTAAAGGTGGAACTTTCATTGTCTGGTGATAGTTCTAATGTTTGAAAGTGACTTCCAGCAATAACAGAAGAAATGGAATCTCTTTGCAGGTGCTGACAGAGATGCTGTTTCTGTTGCTCCTAGACATGTAGAAAGATCAGATACTTTTCAGTCATTCTTTGAAAAACTAAAACATCAGGAGGAAATAAAAAATCTTAAGAGTGACTGAGCTCTCTCCTTGATAATTGTGCAACTTTTACAAAAAGAATATTCATGTTAAAGACTCATATTGGTAGTGGATGTCTTACAAGCCAAAATTTAAGAAGGAATTGTTTCTGAGCACCTTCTAAAATACTGTTTCCTGCAGCATGAGAAGTCAGGCTTTTGGTTCCTTTCTGCAGTGACTGTACATCACATAAGAATCTTTGTGGTACACTTCTCCCCTGCCCGTGGTTTGAGAATGAGTCAGCTGTATCAGAAAGCAAGGTTGTCCCTAGGAGCCTTGCCTTAATCTTAGGTCTAGTAAGGGGCAGGAAGAGGAAGGGGCAGCCTGAAAGCTAAGGCAGTTGAAGGGGATGTGGAAAGGCTTCTGTCAGCGCCTTTGCCGTGGTGTCCCTCTGGATGTGCTTTAGAACCTCTAGTTCATTCTGCCCTGGTCCTGTTCCTCTCTGGCCACTCAGCCCCAGACGTTGCGGAAGGGACGCACGCTGTCAGCTTGACATCAAGTGAGTAGGGGCTGCGCTGTGAACGTACAAAACTGCTTTGTAAAATCACACCCAGGTGCATCTATTGTGCACCTCGTGTGTGAAACTAAGCTCCTGAGAAGTGTTCCTCTTAGCCTGGTCTTCCTCGTGCAGACATTTGGACAGACTTCATGTGCACAGCGAATGAGCCTTTGCTGAAATGACTGTCACCTGAGACCAGACTCTCAGTGGGCTGCGGCACCGTTCTGACAAGGGGTCTGCAGCACTGAAAACTGTCCCATAAGGTATCTGACAGCCCCTCGGGCACGGTAGAAAATCAAAATAAGGAAGACTAGTGCATGCTGTCGGATGTGGACAGAACTTTTTCGATTTCTCTGGATGTTAACCAGTGGTAAGATAGCTACAGAAATCTCTTACTTTTCTTCCTCACGGCCAAGGGAAGTGCCTTACCAGCACTGATGGCTCGTTGTGCACCGCTGGTTCATTACAGCGCAGGATCAGCCTCTGAATCTCTTGGCTAAGGAACTCTTTAAAGCCAGTGTTAGCACCGTATTAGTGCCATACTGCTTGCAGCTTACTAACAATTTTTTTTGGTTCAGAAGCAACTCAGTGTTTATACTAAGTAGTTTAGCAGTGTAAAATCTGTAGTTTATCACAGTTTAGGAAGAACATGAAAGTAGCAAAAAACATTTTCTTACACAGTTATCTGTTCCTTTACAGCCAGTTGAAGATGCGTACGTACCAGTTGACAAGTTTGATGGCGTTGAGGTAAGCGTTTTACATTTTTTCTTTTAAGTGAGAAATATTTTTTTCTTCCTTTGGAATAGGATAACTTCTCCAGGGACCTGTGACCATGCTATTTCACAAGGTTATTTGTACCTTATAGTGTATTTAGGAAGCTGTAATTAAACGGCCTGACCACAGCCTATCCCAGGAGAAGACGCTGCAGTAAAATGGGAGCTTACAGGAAAATAAGCCCCCAGGCAGCCTGGCAGGCATGGGAACGTCAGGGACACCCCTTTCTAAACCTGTGCTGTGGAGCAGGGTAGCCTGCTGGAACAGCACTTATCTCACAAGGACTGTGCAGAGGGGCAGTAAAGGCAGTGCCCTTGCTGACTCCTCCCAGCTCTGACCAGGTGGCTTTCTACAGAGGGATGGGTATGGGGTAGTTCACGGTGTGAATCATGTCAGCAGACTAAATGCCTTGTTGCAAACCAAAAAAGAAGTGGGCATGAGACAAGCAATCTGGAAAATGGCAAGTAAAAGTACTCATGTGAGTCCTGCCTGGGTTTGTCAGCTGCAGGAATCCTTGTATCTGAACACATCTTGTACAGTGACTGCAGACCTGCGTGCTGTAGTACCTAAGCAAGTCACTGCTTGGTACCGCTCTCATGAAGTCACTTGTTCCGTGACCGTCTTGTGGCCTTTGTCTGGTGCAGACATTCACAGAATAACTTTCTTCCCTCAGCCGAAGTCATCGTCTGTCTGGGGGGGGGGGGGGGGCGAGGTCGTCGCCTGTGTTGGGGGGGGGGGTGTGCCGATGTCGTTTGTCTTTTGGGGGGGGGGGGGAGAGGTCATCGCCTCTCTTGGGGGAGGTGGGCGAGGTCGTCACCTGTCTTGGGGGGGGGTGGCCGAGGTCGTCACCTGTCTTGGGGGGGGGGGGGACGAGGTCGTCGCTTGTCTTGGGGGGGGGGGGGGGGGCGAGGTTGTCGTCTATCCTGGGGGGGGGGGGTTGAAATCGTCGCCTGTCTTGGGGTGGGGGGGGCGAAGTTGTCGCCTGTCTTGCGGGGGGGCGCCGATGTCGTGGTCTGTCTGGGGTGGGGGGGGGGGGTCGATGTCGTCACCTGTCTTGGGGGGGGGGGGACGAGGTCGTCGCTTGTCTTGGGGGGGGGGGGGGGGGCGAGGTTGTCGTCTATCCTGGGGGGGGGGGGGTTGAAATCGTCGCCTGTCTTGGGGTGGGGGGGGCGAAGTTGTCGCCTGTCTTGGGGTGGGGGGCGGCGAAGTCGTCGCCTGTCTTGGGGGGGGGACGAGCTCCTCGCCTGTCTTGGAGGGGGGTCGATGTCGTCGTCTGTCTTGGGTTGGGGGGGGGCGAAGTCGTCGCCTGTCTTGGGGGGTGGGGGGGGCGATATCATCACCTGTCTTGGGGGGGGTGGGGGGGCGAGGTCGTCGCCTGTCTTGAGGGGGGGCGCCGATGTCGTCGTCTGTCTGGGGTTGGGGGGGGGGGGCGATGTCGTCGCCTGTCTTGGGGAGGGGGGGCGAGGTCGCCTGTCTTCGGCGGGGGGGGAGGGCGATGTCGCCTGTCTTGGGGGGCGGGCGATGTCGTATTCTGTCTTTGGGGAGGGGCAAGGTCGTCGCCTGTCTTGGGGGGGGGCGAGGTCATCGCCTTTCGGGGGTGGGCGGGGGGAGCGCGACGTCGTCGCCTGTCCTGGGGGGGGGGCGTCGAGGTCGTCGTCTGTCATGGGGGGGCGGATCGAAGTCATCGCCTGTCTTGGGGTGGGGGGGATGTCGTCGCCTGTCTTGGGGGGCGGGGGCGAGGTCATCGTCTATCCTGGGGGGGCGGGGTGGGGGGGCTGAAATCGTCGCCTATCCTGCGGGGGGGGCCTGAAATCATCGCCTGTCTTGGGGTGGGGGGGGGCGAAGTCGTCGCCTGTCTTGGGGGGGGCGAGGCGATGTCGTCGCCTATGTTGGGGGGGGGGGGCGATGTCGTCGTCTGTCTTGTGGGGGGGGCAAGTTCGTCGCTTGTATTTGGGGAGGGGCGAGGTCGTCGCCTGTCTTGGGGGGAGGGGTGGGGTGCGAGATCCTCGCCTGTCTTGGGTGGCGGGGGCGAGGTCATTGTCTATCCTTGGGGGGGGTGGCTGAAATCGTCGCCTATCCTGGGGGGGGGGGGCTGAAATTGTCGCCTGTCTTGGGGTGGGGGGGGTGAAGTCGTCGCCTGTGTTGGGGGGGGTGGGGGGGCGAAGTCCTCGCCTGTCTTGGAGGGGGGAGGGCGACGTCGCCTGTCTTGGAGGCGGGGTGGTGCCGAGGTCGTCGCTTGTCTTGGGTGGGGGGGGGAGAGGTCGTCGCCTGTCTTGTGGGGGGGCGAGGTCATCGTCTGTCTTGGGGGGGGGGGGGCGAGCTCCTCGCCTGTCTTGGGGAGGGGGGCGATGTCGTCGTCTGTCTTGGGGTGGGGGGGCGATGTCGTCGTCTGTCTTGGGGCGGGGGCGCGAGGTCGTCGCCTGTCTTGGCGGGGGGCGCCGATGTCGTCGTCTGTCTGGGGTTGGGGGGGGGGGCGATGTCGTTGCCTGTCTTGGGGGGGGGGGGCGATGTCGTCGCCTGTCTTGGGGAGGGGGGGCAAGGTCGCCTGTCTTCGGCGGGGGGGGAGGGCGATGTCGCCTGTCTTGGGGGGCGGGCGATGTCGTATTCTGTCTTTGGGGAGGGGCAATGTCGTCGCCTGTCTTGGGGGGGGGGCGAGGTCATCGCCTTTCGGGGGTGGGCGGGGGGAGCGCGACGTCGTCGCCTGTCTTGGGGGGGGTGGGGGCCGAATTCCTCGCCTGTCTTGGGGGGGGGTGGGTGCCGATGTCGCCTGTCTTGGAGGGTGGGGGGCGATGTCGTCGCCTGTCTTGGGGGGGGTGGGGGGCGAGGTCGTCGCCTTTCTTGGGGGGGGGGCGATGTCGTCGCCTGTCTTGGGGGGGGGGTCGGGGGCGATGTCGTCGCCTGTCTTGGGGGGGGGGGGCAAGGTCGCCTGTTTTGTGGGGGTGGGGGCGAGGTCGTCGCCTTTCTTGGGGGGGGACGAGGTCGTCGTCTGTCTTGGGGGGGGGCGAGGTCATCGTCAGTCTTGGGGGGGGGTCGAGGTCGTCGTCTGTCATGGGGGGGGGTCGAAGTCATCGCCTGTCTTGGGGAGGGGGGGTCGAGGTCGTCGCTTGTCTTGGGTGGGGGGGGTCGAGGTCATCGTCTCTCTTGGGGGGGGGGGTCGAGGTCGTCGCCTTTCTTGGGGGGGGAGGGGGGGCGAGATCGTCGCTTGTCTTGGGGAGGGGGGGTCGAGGTCGTCGCCTGTCTTGGGGTGGGGGGGATGTCGTCGCCTGTCTTGGGGGGCGGGGGCGAGGTCATCGTCTATCCTGGGGGGGGTGGGGGGGGCTGAAATTTTCGCCTGTCTTGGGGGGGGGGCCTGAAATCGTCGCCTGTCTTGGGGTGGGGGGGGGCGAAGTCGTCGCCTGTCTTGGGGGGGGCGGGGCGATGTCGTCGCCTGTGTTGGGGGTGGGGGCGATGTCGTCGTCTGTCTTGTGGGGGGGGCAAGTTCGTCGCTTGTCTTTGGGGGGGGGCGAGGTCGTCGCCTGTCTTGGGGGGGGGGTCGAGGTCGTCGCCTGTCTTGGGTGGCGGGGGCGAGGTCATTGTCTATCCTTGTGGGGGGGGGGGCTGAAATCGTCGCCTATCCTGGGGGGGGGGGGCTGAAATTGTCGCCTGTCTTGGGGTGGGGGGGGTGAAGTCGTCGCCTGTGTTGGGGGGGGGCGAGGTCGTCGTCTATCCTGGGGGGGGCGGGGGCTGAAGTCGTCGCCTGTCTTGGGGGGGGTGGGGGGGCGATGTCCTCGCCTGTCTTGGAGGGGGGGGGGGCGACGTCACCTGTCTTGGAGGGGGGGTGGTGCCGAGGTTGTCGCTTGTCTTGGGTGGGGGGGGGGGGCGAGGTCGTCATCTATCCTGGGGGGGGGGGTTGGGGGGTTGAAATCGTCACCTGTCTTGGGGGGGGTGGGGGCCGAATTCCTCGCCTGTCTTGGGGGGGGTGGGTGCCGATGTCGCCTGTCTTGGAGGGGGGGGGGGCGATGTCGTCGCCTGTCTTGGGGGGGGGGGGCAAGGTCGCCTGTCGTGGGGGGGGTGGGGGGCGAGGTCGACGCCTGTTTTGGGTGGGGGGGGGGGTCCGAGGTCGTCGCCTGTCTTGGGGGGGGCGATGTCGGCGTCTGTCTTGGGGGGGGCGGGGGGCGCCGATGTCGTCGTCTGTCTTGGGGGGGAGGTCATCGTCTGTCTTAGGGGGGGTTCGAGGTCGTCGTCTGTCTTGGGGGGCAGGGGCGAGGTCATCGTCTATGCTTGGGGGGGGGGGGCTGAAATCGTCGCCTATCCTGGGGGGGGGGGCTGAAATTGTCGCCTGTCTTGGGGTGGGGGGGGGTGAAGTCGTCGCCTGTGTTGGGGGGGGTGGGGGGGCAAAGTCCTCACCTGTCTTGGAGGGGAGGGGGGCGACGTCGCCTGTCTTGGAGGGGGGGTGGTGCCGAGGTCGTCGCTTGTCTTGGGTGGGGGGGGGCGAGGTCGTCGCCTGTCTTGTGGGGGGGCGAGGTCGTCGCCTGTCTTGGGGGGAGGGGTGGGGTGCGAGATCGTCGCCTGTCTTGGGTGGCGGGGGCGAGGTCATTGTCTATCCTTGGGGGGGGGGGCTGAAATCGTCGCCTGTCTTGGGGTGGGGGGGGTGAAGTCGTCGCCTGTGTTGGGGGGGGTGGGGGGGCGAAGTCCTCGCCTGTCTTGGAGGGGGGAGGGCGACGTCGCCTGTCTTGGAGGGGGGGTGGTGCCGAGGTCGTCGCTTGTCTTGGGTGGGGGGGGGAGAGGTCGTCGCCTGTCTTGTGGGGGGGCGAGGTCATCGTCTGTCTTGGGGGGGGGGGGGGCGAGCTCCTCGCCTGTCTTGGGGAGGGGGGCGATGTCGTCGTCTGTCTTGGGGTGGGGGGGCGATGTCGTCGCCTGTCTTGGCGGGGGGCGCCGATGTCGTCGTCTGTCTGGGGTTGGGGGGGGGGGCGATGTCGTCGCCTGTCTTGGGGTGGGGGGGATGTCGTTGCCTGTCTTAGGGGGGCGGGGGCGAGGTCATCGTCTATCCTGGGGTGGGGGGGGGGGCTGAAATCGTCGCCTATCCTGCGGGGGGGGCCTGAAATCGTCGCCTGTCTTGGGGTGGGGGGGGCGAAGTCGTCGCCTGTCTTGGGGGGGGGGCAAGTTCGTCGCTTGTCTTTGGGGGGGAGCGATGTCGTCGTCTGTCTGGGGTGGGGGGGGGCAATGTCGTTGCATGTCTTGGGGGGGGACGAGGTCGTCGTCTGTCTTGTGGGGGGGCGAGGTCATCGTCTGTCTTGGGGGGGGGGGGGCGAGCTCCTCGCCTGTCTTGGGGAGGGGGGGCGATGTCGTCGTCTGTCTTGGCGGGGGGCGCCGATGTCGTCGTCTGTCTGGGGTTGGGGGGGGGGGCGATGTCGTTGCCTGTCTTGGGGGGGGGGGGCGATGTCGTCGCCTGTCTTGGGGAGGGGGGGCAAGGTCGCCTGTCTTCGGCGGGGGGGGAGGGCGATGTCGCCTGTCTTGGGGGGCGGGCGATGTCGTATTCTGTCTTTGGGGAGGGGCAATGTCGTCGCCTGTCTTGGGGGGGGGGCGAGGTCATCGCCTTTCGGGGGTGGGCGGGGGGAGCGCGACGTCGTCGCCTGTCTTGGGGGGGGTGGGGGCCGAATTCCTCGCCTGTCTTGGGGGGGGGTGGGTGCCGATGTCGCCTGTCTTGGAGGGTGGGGGGCGATGTCGTCGCCTGTCTTGGGGGGGGTGGGGGGCGAGGTCGTCGCCTTTCTTGGAGGGGGGGCGATGTCGTCGCCTGTCTTGGGGGGGGGGTCGGGGGCGATGTCGTCGCCTGTCTTGGGGGGGGGGGGCAAGGTCGCCTGTTTTGGGGGGGTGGGGGCGAGGTCGTCGCCTTTCTTGGGGGGGGACGAGGTCGTCGTCTGTCTTGGGGGGGGGCGAGGTCGTCGTCTGTCATGGGGGGGGGTCGAAGTCATCGCCTGTCTTGGGGAGGGGGGGTCGAGGTCGTCGCTTGTCTTGGGTGGGGGGGGTCGAGGTCATCGTCTCTCTTGGGGGGGGGGGTCGAGGTCGTCGTCTGTCGTGGGGGGGCGGATCGATGTCATTGCCTGTCTTGGGGAGCGGGGGTCGAGGTCGTCGCCTGTCTTGGGGTGGGGGGGATGTCGTCGCCTGTCTTGGGGGGCGGGGGCGAGGTCATCGTCTATCCTGGGGGGGTGGGGGGGGCTGAAATTTTCGCCTATCCTGCGGGGGGGGCCTGAAATCGTCGCCTGTCTTGGGGTGGGGGGGGGCGAAGTCGTCGCCTGTCTTGGGGGGGGCGGGGCGATGTCGTCGCCTGTGTTGGGGGTGGGGGCGATGTCGTCGTCTGTCTTGTGGGGGGGGCAAGTTCGTCGCTTGTCTTTGGGGGGGGGCGAGGTCGTCGCCTGTCTTGGGTGGCGGGGCCGAGGTCATTGTCTATCCTTGGGGGGGGGGGGGCTGAAATCGTCGCCTATCCTGGGGGGGGGGGCTGAAATTGTCGCCTGTCTTGGGGTGGGGGGGGTGAAGTCGTCGCCTGTGTTGGGGGGGGGGCGAGGTCGTCGTCTATCCTGGGGGGGGCGGGGGCTGAAGTCGTCGCCTGTCTTGGGGGGGGTGGGGGGGCGATGTCCTCGCCTGTCTTGGAGGGGGGGGGGGCGACGTCACCTGTCTTGGAGGGGGGGTGGTGCCGAGGTTGTCGCTTGTCTTGGGTGGGGGGGGGGCGAGGTCGTCATCTATCCTGGGGGGGGGGGGGTGGGGGGTTGAAATCGTCACCTGTCTTGGGGGGGGTGGGGGCCGAATTCCTCGCCTGTCTTGGGGGGGGTGGGTGCCGATGTCGCCTGTCTTGGAGGGGGGGGGGGCGATGTCGTCGCCTGTCTTGGGGGGGGGGGGCAAGGTCGCCTGTCGTGGGGGGGGTGGGGGGCGAGGTCGACGCCTGTTTTGGGTGGGGGGGGGGTCCGAGGTCGTCGCCTGTCTTGGGGGGGGCGATGTCGGCGTCTGTCTTGGGGGGGGCGGGGGGCGCCGATGTCGTCGTCTGTCTTGGGGGGGAGGTCATCGTCTGTCTTAGGGGGGGTTCGAGGTCGTCGTCTGTCTTGGGGGGCAGGGGCGAGGTCATCGTCTATGCTTGGGGGGGGGGGGCTGAAATCGTCGCCTATCCTGGGGGGGGGGGCTGAAATTGTCGCCTGTCTTGGGGTGGGGGGGGTGAAGTCGTCGCCTGTGTTGGGGGGGGTGGGGGGGCGAAGTCCTCACCTGTCTTGGAGGGGAGGGGGGCGACGTCGCCTGTCTTGGAGGGGGGGTGGTGCCGAGGTCGTCGCTTGTCTTGGGTGGGGGGGGGCGAGGTCGTCGCCTGTCTTGTGGGGGGGCGAGGTCGTCGCCTGTCTTGGGGGGAGGGGTGGGGTGCGAGATCGTCGCCTGTCTTGGGTGGCGGGGGCGAGGTCATTGTCTATCCTTGGGGGGGGGGGGCTGAAATCGTCGCCTGTCTTGGGGTGGGGGGGGTGAAGTCGTCGCCTGTGTTGGGGGGGGTGGGGGGGCGAAGTCCTCGCCTGTCTTGGAGGGGGGAGGGCGACGTCGCCTGTCTTGGAGGGGGGGTGGTGCCGAGGTCGTCGCTTGTCTTGGGTGGGGGGGGGAGAGGTCGTCGCCTGTCTTGTGGGGGGGCGAGGTCATCGTCTGTCTTGGGGGGGGGGGGGCGAGCTCCTCGCCTGTCTTGGGGAGGGGGGCGATGTCGTCGTCTGTCTTGGGGTGGGGGGGCGATGTCGTCGCCTGTCTTGGCGGGGGGCGCCGATGTCGTCGTCTGTCTGGGGTTGGGGGGGGGGGCGATGTCGTCGCCTGTCTTGGGGGGGGGGGGGGGGCGATGTCGTCGCCTGTCTTGGGGAGGGGGGGCAAGGTCGCCTGTCTTCGGCGGGGGGGGAGGGCGATGTCGTATTCTGTCTTTGGGGAGGGGCAAGGTCGTCGCCTGTCTTGGGGGGGGGGCGAGGTCATCGCCTTTCGGGGGTGGGCGGGGGGAGCGCGACGTCATCGCCTGTCTTGGGGGGGGGCGTCGAGTTCGTCGTCTGTCGTGGGGGGGCGGATCGAAGTCATCGCCTGTCTTGGGGTGGGGGGGATGTCGTTGCCTGTCTTAGGGGGGCGGGGGCGAGGTCATCGTCTATCCTGGGGTGGGGGGGGGGGGCTGAAATCGTCGCCTATCCTGCGGGGGGGGCCTGAAATCGTCGCCGGTCTTGGGGTGGGGGGGGCGAAGTCGTCGCCTGTCTTGGGGGGAGGGGCAAGTTCGTCGCTTGTCTTTGGGGGGGAGCGATGTCGTCGTCTGTCTGGGGTGGGGGGGGGCGATGTCGTTGCATGTCTTGGGGGGGGACGAGGTCGTCGTCTGTCTTGGGGGGGGCAAGGTCATCGTCTGTCTTGGGGGGGGGTCGAGGTCGTCGTCTGTCGTGGGGGGGGGGTCGAGGTCGTCGCCTGTCTTGGGTGGCGGGGGCGAGGTCATTGTCTATCCTTGGGGGGGGGGGGCTGAAATCGTCGCCTGTCTTGGGGTGGGGGGGGTGAAGTCGTCGCCTGTGTTGGGGGGGGTGGGGGGGCGAAGTCCTCACCTGTCTTGGAGGGGAGGGGGGCGACGTCGCCTGTCTTGGAGGGGGGGTGGTGCCGAGGTCGTCGCTTGTCTTGGGTGGGGGGGGGCGAGGTCGTCGCCTGTCTTGTGGGGGGGCGAGGTCGTCGCCTGTCTTGGGGGGAGGGGTGGGGTGCGAGATCGTCGCCTGTCTTGGGTGGCGGGGGCGAGGTCATTGTCTATCCTTGGGGGGGGGGGCTGAAATCGTCGCCTGTCTTGGGGTGGGGGGGGTGAAGTCGTCGCCTGTGTTGGGGGGGGTGGGGGGGCGAAGTCCTCGCCTGTCTTGGAGGGGGGAGGGCGACGTCGCCTGTCTTGGAGGGGGGGTGGTGCCGAGGTCGTCGCTTGTCTTGGGTGGGGGGGGGAGAGGTCGTCGCCTGTCTTGTGGGGGGGCGAGGTCATCGTCTGTCTTGGGGGGGGGGGGGCGAGCTCCTCGCCTGTCTTGCGGAGGGGGGCGATGTCGTCGTCTGTCTTGGGGTGGGGGGGCGATGTCGTCGCCTGTCTTGGCGGGGGGCGCCGATGTCGTCGTCTGTCTGGGGTTGGGGGGGGGGGCGATGTCGTCGCCTGTCTTGGGGGGGGGGGGGGGGCGATGTCGTCGCCTGTCTTGGGGAGGGGGGGCAAGGTCGCCTGTCTTCGGCGGGGGGGGAGGGCGATGTCGTATTCTGTCTTTGGGGAGGGGCAAGGTCGTCGCCTGTCTTGGGGGGGGGGGCGAGGTCATCGCCTTTCGGGGGTGGGCGGGGGGAGCGCGACGTCATCGCCTGTCTTGGGGGGGGGCGTCGAGTTCGTCGTCTGTCGTGGGGGGGCGGATCGAAGTCATCGCCTGTCTTGGGGTGGGGGGGATGTCGTTGCCTGTCTTAGGGGGGCGGGGGCGAGGTCATCGTCTATCCTGGGGTGGGGGGGGGGGGCTGAAATCGTCGCCTATCCTGCGGGGGGGGCCTGAAATCGTCGCCGGTCTTGGGGTGGGGGGGGCGAAGTCGTCGCCTGTCTTGGGGGGAGGGGCAAGTTCGTCGCTTGTCTTTGGGGGGGAGCGATGTCGTCGTCTGTCTGGGGTGGGGGGGGGCGATGTCGTTGCATGTCTTGGGGGGGGACGAGGTCGTCGTCTGTCTTGGGGGGGGCAAGGTCATCGTCTGTCTTGGGGGGGGGTCGAGGTCGTCGTCTGTCGTGGGGGGGGGGTCGAGGTCGTCGCCTGTCTTGGGTGGCGGGGGCGAGGTCATTGTCTATCCTTGGGGGGGGGGGGCTGAAATCGTCGCCTATCCTGGGGGGGGGGGCTGAAATTGTCGCCTGTCTTGGGGTGGGGGGGGTGAAGTCGTCGCCTGTGTTGGGGGGGGGCGAGGTCGTCGTCTATCCTGGGGGGGGCGGGGGCTGAAGTCGTCGCCTGTCTTGGGGGGGGTGGGGGGGCGAAGTCCTCGCCTGTCTTGGAGGGGGGGGGGCGACGTCACCTGTCTTGGGGGGGGGGTCGGGGGCGATGTCGCCTGTCTTGGTGGGGGGGGGGGGGGCAAGGTCGCCTGTTTTGGGGGGGGTGGGGGCGAGGTCGTCGCCTTTCTTGGGGGGGGACGAGGTCGTCGTCTGTCTTGGGGGGGGGGTCGAGGTCGTCGTCTGTCTTGGGGGGGGGTCGAGGTCATCGTCTCTCTTGGGGGGGGGGTCGAGGTCGTCGTCTGTCGTGGGGGGGGGGTCGAGGTCGTCGTCTGTCTTGGGGGGGGGTCGAGGTCATCGTCTCTCTTGGGGGGGGGGTCGAGGTCGTCGTCTGTCGTGGGGGGGCGGATCGATGTCATTGCCTGTCTTGGGGAGGGGGGGTCGAGGTCGTCGCCTGTCTTGGGGTGGGGGGGATGTCGTCGCCTGTCTTGGCGGGCGGAGGCGAGGTCATCGTCTATCCTGGGGGGGGTGGGGGGGGCTGAAATTTTCGCCTATCCTGCGGGGGGGGCCTGAAATCGTCGCCTGTCTTGGGGTGGGGGGGGGCGAAGTCGTCGCCTGTCTTGGGGGGGGCGGGGCGATGTCATCGCCTGTGTTGGGGGTGGGGGCGATGTCGTCGTCTGTCTTGTGGGGGGGGCAAGTTCGTCGCTTGTCTTTGGGGGGGGGCGAGGTCGTCGCCTGTCTTGGGGGGAGGGGTGGGGTGCGAGATCGTCGCTTGTCTTGGGGAGGGGGGGCGATGTCGTCGTCTGTCTGGGGTGGGGGGGGGGCGATGTCGTTGCATGTCTTGGGGGGGGAGAGGCGAGGTCGTCTTCTGTCTGGGGGGGGAAGAGGTCGTCGTCTGTCTTGGGGGGGGCGAGGTCATCGTCTGTCTTGGGGGGAGGGGTGGGGTGCGAGATCGTCGCCTGTCTTGGGGGGGGGGCTGAAATTGTCGCCTGTCTTGGGGTGGGGGGGGTGAAGTCGTCGCCTGTGGTGGGGGGGGGGGGGCGAGGTCGTCGTCTATCCTTGGCGGGGGGGCGGGGGCTGAAGTCGTCGCCTGTCTTGGAGGGGGGAGGGCGACGTCGCCTGTCTTGGAGGGGGTGTGGTGCCGAGGTCGTCGCTTGTCTTGGGTGGGGGGGGCGAGGTAGTCGTCTATACTGGGGGGGGGGGTGGGGGGTTGAAATCGTCGCCTGTCTTGGGGGGGGTGGGGGCCGAATTCCTCGCCTGTCTTGGGGGGGGTGGGTGCCGATGTCGCCTGTCTTGGAGGGTGAGGGGCGATGTCGTCGCCTGTCTTGGGGCGGGGGCGCGAGGTCGTCGCCTGTCTTGCGGGGGGGCGCCGATGTCGTGGTCTGTCTGGGGTGGGGGGGGGGGTCGATGTCGTTGCCTGTCTTGGAAGGGGGGGGCGATGTCGTCGCCTGTCTTGGGGGGGGGGCAAAGTCGCCTGTCTTGGAGGGGGGGTGGTGCCGAGCTTGTCGCTTGTCTTGGGTGGGGGGGGCGAGGTCGTCCTCTATCCTGGGGGGGGGGGGGGTGGGGGGTTGAAATCGTCGCCTGTCTTGGGGGGGGGGGTGGGTGCCGATGTCGCCTGTCTTGGAGGGTGGGGGGCGATGTCGTCGCCTGTCTTGGGGGGGGGGGGGGTCCGAGGTCGTCGCCTGTCTTGGGGGGGGCGATGTCGGCGTCTGTCTTGGGGGGGCGCCGATGTCGTCGTGTGTCTTGGGGGGCAGGGGCAAGGTCATCGTCTATGCTTGGGGTTGGGGGGGGGGGGCTGAAACCGTCGCCTGTCCTCGGGGGGGGGGCTGAAATTGTCTCCTGTCTTGGGGTGGGGGGGGTGAAGTCGTCGCCTGTGTTGGGGGGCGGGGGCGAGGTCATCGTCTATCCTGGGGGGGGGGGCTGAAATCGTCGCCTATCCTGCAGGGGGGGGCCTGAAATCGTCGCCTGTCTTGGGGGGGGGGGGGGGGGCGATGTCATCGTCTGTCTGGGGTGGGGGGGGCGATGTCGTTGCATGTCTTGGGGGGGGGTCGAGGTCATCGTCTGTGTTGGGGGGGGGGGGGTCGAGGTCGTTGTCTGTCGTGGGGGGGGGGGGGGTCGAGGTCGTCGTCTGTCTTGGGTGGCGGGGGCGAGGTCATTGTCTATCCTTCGTGGGGGGGTGCTGAAATCGTCAACTATCCTGGGGGAGGGGGGCTGAAATTGTCGCCTGTCTTGGGGTGGGGGGGGGAAGTCGTCGCCTGTGTTGGCGGGGGGGGGGCAAGGTCGTCGTCTATCCTGGGGGGGGGGCGGGGGCTGAAGTCGTCGCCTGTATTGGGGGGGTGGGGGGGGCGATGTCGTCGCCTGTCTTGGGGGGGGTGGTGCCGAGGTCGTCGCTTGTCTTGGGTGGGGGGGGGGGGGGGGGGCGAGGTCGTCGTCTATCCGGGGGTGGGGGTGGGGGGTTGAAATCGTCGCCTGTCTTGGGGGTGGGGGTGGGGGTCGAAGTCGTCGCCTGTCTTGCGGAGGGGGGTGCCGATGTCGTTTGTCTTTTGCGGGGAGGGGGGGTGGGGTGAGGTCGTCGCCTGTCTTGGGGGGGGGGGGGGGGACGGGCGGGGGGGGGACAACGTTGCCTCTCTTCGGAGGTGGGGGGGGGCAAGGTCGCCTGTCTTCGGGGGGGGGGGGATGGGCGAGGTCGTCGCATTTCGTGGGGTCGGGGGGGTGATGTCCTCTGTCTTGATGAGTGGGGGGGGTGCGCGGTGTCGCCTCTCTTGTGGGGGGGGGGGGGCGCGAGGTCGTTGCCTGTCTTTGGGTGGGGCAAAGTCGTCGCTTGTGTTGGGGGGGGCGATGTCGCCCCTAGGTGGGGGGGGGGGGGCGGTGCAATCGCCTGGTTTTGGGGGCGGGGGGGTGAGGTTGTCGCCTCTCTTGGGGGGGGGTGGGGCCGAAGTCGTCGCCTGTCGGGGGTGGGGCGTGGGCCCATGTCATCGTCTGTGTTGTGGCGGTGCTGTCGTTGTCATCTCTCTTGGGGGGGTGATGTCGGGAAGTAGTTGGCTACATGCAATAGCGATATCATTATCCTAAATGATGTGCTTTAGTTTCCTGTGAAAAACAAAAATGCTACTGGGTTCGCTTCTTTTCTAGCAAGACCACGCACACGACCTAACTTCTAACAAAACCATGTTCTAGATAGGAGTAAAGAACAAAGCAGAATTAGATCCTATAAGATTTCCTTCTCAGAAATACCACAGGCTGCAATATAAATTATTTACTGTACATTGCCAACAATTCAGAGTGACCTTGACATTCTGACTAACTCCCGTAAGAGTCCCAAAGGACAGAATAGATAAAGAACCACGGAATTGCATGACATGTATCAGAAACTGTATGAACCAGTCTAACTAATACCTAAGTTGCTAGAACAAAAATAAATTGCAAAACATGACAAACACCCCCACAGGAGATTTATCGATAACATATGAAGGTGATCCTCTTCTCTGAAAAACTCCGGAAGAGATCTAAGCTGACGACACACGTCTTTGGGATACCAGATACCAAATAAGACATGTGATAAGATGGAAAACAAATAGATGGCTCTGGAGCACAAAGATGGTTTCAGAAAAGGTTCTGGCAAAACGAGAGGCATTGTCACGGGGATTAGAGAGACCAAAGAAGTCTCGGGGATGCAATGAATTCAAAAGGGAATCAAACAAAGTAGAGATGTCCTCACGGGGCCGGGGAACTGAATGGAGGTGCACCGAATGGATGGGAGGACAGAAAGACCGACTGGGGTAACAGATGCGGATGCAGGAAGGGTTCCAAATGGAAAAAAGGAGCTCAAAGAGCCCTCACGAGAGCTTGGCAATGGGAGCGGAGGAGTCCTGAGCGGGCCTTGGAGACCAAAGAAACCTTGGAGATAACAAAGGGGAACTGCAAAGGGGATTTCAACAAAGTACAGATGTCATCAGGGGATGAATGAAGGCATGCTCAACGGTTAAAAGTGTGACTCAAATTCTTCCTTGTATTCATGATACAAGTCTGGGACTTCACAATGAAAACACCAAAGTCAAACAAACAAACAAAAAAAAATCATACCTTCAGCATGAAAGAGATTGCTATTACCATCTAAAGCTAGGATTTAGCCAGTGTAAGCACAACACCCAGTGTTTCCAGTGCCAAGCTCTACACTGCGTGTCAGCTGTCAGAGAGGCAAGGGGGGCTGGAGCTCGATGCGCCAACTGTCAAATCAAATAGACGAAAACACCAACTTTTCAGTTTATTTTTTAAATAAATTTCACTCATGGATGACTAGCAAGAAATGCATGTTCATACATTAACTATAAGCTATTGAACAATCCTCTCTGTTTTCTAAGTAATTTGAGTCAAACTAATGCCTTATTATGAAAGACAAGACCTACTAGATCTTTCCTCGAGATAATTTTTTGGTTGTAAGTTAGGGCATCAGTTCTGAAACACTCCTTCCTATTATGGGAGGATTTTATAGTTACCACTGCAATTAAAAAAAACCCAACAAAACCCTTTTCCCCCATAAAGTTTGTGGCTATATGGCATTCTCCTAGGAGACTTTCATAGGTCTTCGTGTTCCACAAAAGTTCTTGTCAAAGCTAAAAATTTTGATGGTGGTAGGTCAAGGCAAGGTTTCCATGATGAAATTTTCAGTGAACTTTGCCTAATGATCACTGATTTATTCCATCTTCAGAAAGAATAACTGGGGTTTTTTCCCCTTAAACATAAATGGATCCAAGGACATGTTACATCAATTTCCTTCCTTTTACAGCCAGGCAATCTCAATAAAGCTGAGCTGTGAATCGTACAGTATCTGTGGTCTAAATTCAACTTAGAAATGGTTTCACCACTTCTTTTTGAAACATAGTACACATTTATCTTGGACCAGTTTGTTAATGTGTAGAAATTAATATTTTGGTTTTAACAACCAAGTCAAATATGACACTAAATCAAAATTTTTGAAAAGTACGAAGGAGTTACCTGTTCACCAATTCTAACTTTACAATGAACACTGAAAATGCAGTCAGTGTGGCTGTTGCTTAACAATCACAAATTTTACCGGTGAGTCTGAAAACTAGCAGGCTCTGCTGCAAATGTTTGGTTCTCTGAGATGCTGATCTATAAAAGACCTCTAACAAACTACCGCAGCTTAACAGACACTTAGTTTACAGTTTAACACCTGTAACAATAAAATAATTAAAACAGGACTTTCAACAACATAGGTAATGGCACATAACTTGGAATTATAAAGTGACTTTAACCCCCTACGATGACATCTTAAAAAGTATTTGGATACAGAACTTCCAAGCTCACCTTAAGAGGTCAACACATTAACTCTTAGAGAAGTCATTCGCCGTTGACAAACCTTGTACTACTCACCCTTAAGACTCACTGCAGTATCAGTTACATTAACTATGAAAAACACATCTCCTTGTCTTTCCAATAAACTGTTCCATTTGAAGTTTTTGACAGCCAAGATACACGGGAAGTGAAAAGAAAGTGAAAGTCAGTCAGCATTGTTCAACATCATTTTAATCTCCACCAAGGGAAAATAATATAAACATGTTAACACAAACAGAAAATGTTTTGGAAAAGACCATATGGTACTATGACAGGGTTTTAGTTTATAGAAATGTAATTTATAATTTTATAAAAAATATATGAAAGAATAACATCTTTCAGTAACATCAGACAGTATAGAAAAAATAAATCTCAACATTAGTTGTACTCTGATGGTCCTTCTAGTAAGAAATTTAAAAGTGCTTTTCAATAACAGTGTTACAACTCAAGATTCGTGCAATATGTCAAATCTGTTTTAAAGCAGATATTTATAGCAATTATGCAAGTTCTTACAATCAACAAAGCCCAATCTAAAAATTAACACTAAGTGAGGTAAGTATTCTAATTAGAATTAAACATTCCTTAAACAGCTTACACACCAATTCTACTGCAAGGAAAATACTGGTGCTCCTTCATAGAAAGGCTCAAACCTAAATATGACGTGAAACTTACACTACAAACCAGTGAATACTTGGAATTTAAAAAAGCTCTTGAAAAATATACAGTTTAGTATGTTTACAACCCAATGCTACAAACAGTACCTAATGCAAAATATACCAGCTTAAATAAACCCAAACTTTACAGTTAGTGTACTGAATTTGCTTTTGAATACACTATTTTGTTCCGAAGTCCTCCTAGAAGCTCCCATATAAAGTTAGCACATTAACTTAATGTAGAAATTTCACTGTATTTTTATCTGTAAATATGAACAATTTGGTTACAAACTATGACTGCAACTATGAGTACCGTTACTCTTCAGGCAAGTGAAAAACACAGCACTAGTTGGGGGGGAAAAAAAAAAAAAATCAAGATTTACTCTTCCCTGTTTTATACATGACAAGCTGGCAATAATAAAAGATACCGTATAGTTCTACAGGTTTTCTGCGGGAATTTGCAGAACTCTAAAACCAGTTTTCATTTTATTGTAGTTTCTTTACTCTGTGATTTACAAGTAACTATTGCCTTTTATATGCAGGAGGCAAAAACTAGACTGCTAATGCTGAGCCCTTATGGCTCATTTGCATATGGAGCCAAAGGCAGTTCATATTTTATTTCTCAAGGTGTTTATAAGCAGGATTTAAGTCACTATCAACAACAGGAATAAAGTATAAATTAATGAACTTTCATTCTAATAGGCTATGGCTTAAAAAGCCTACCAACTGAACTGTTTTTTATAGTATTGCACTGAACTTTAGTATTGAACTGACAGTTGAAGCCCGCACAGAACCCATTTTATAAAAATATTGCAATAAAAAAAGCAATCAATAAAATGCAGTATCTAAAAAAAATGCCAGTAGTTTAGTCCTTTCTCCCACCACAGTCTGAACTGCATCATCTGAAATAGGTCTGGGACAGTCTTTGGATACCAGCTACGTAGTTCTTTCAACATAACAGACAACCCATAACAATAAGAGAAGCAATCAGAGTTTTCTACAGTAGTATTATAAACTGAAAGACAGTACCCCTGAGTGTATGTCTCAAATACCTTAGAAGGACTTGTTGCCTTTGCTCAAGATAGCTTCAGAAATTAGACACAATTATTCTGTGACTGCATATTATCTCTACTCTGTTATTTTACTGGCACGTTGAGTCCTTTTTAAATATGTTATATTAACCCTGATAATGATATGGAGACTTCCTGCTCCTAAACCAGGAAGCTGCTTCCTAAAATGCAGTAAGTTGTCATTGCAGTGACAAGTTGCTTAAGGCTTTAGTAGAGTCTCTAATCATCTGTTCTACCTTGGGATTTCCAGCTCCACTGGTTGCCAGCTCCTTGTCAATAAGCCCCAGGTCAGGCAAGTCGGGGATGGAATCGGCAACAATCCTCACTGTCCTCTTCTGGTCACCTCCAGGTGTTCCCATCAGGATTGGGATTCTGCGGCTTCTGGCAGCCTCGAACACAACTTCACCTCTCTTCACAATTCCCTGTGAATTTACAACAGTTAAAAAAAAAGTAGTGATACAAATACAGTATTTTAGTTCTAGCCTGTAGTTTACAAATATGTACTGAACGCCTGATAACGGATTAAGCCCTACATTTTACAAGGCAAATAAAAAAATCATTTAGAAGTCCTGTTAGCAGATTTACATGCACAATCATTAAAAAAAAAGGGAAAATCAGCAAATCAAAAATCCCTGAATTGGTTTTAGAGGACACAACAGATGTATAAATTTAGTATAAATTCCTAGAAGAATTCTTGCTTAAAAGCCATAAAGTCTGACTACAAAGTTTAGAAATACTCACCCTATTTTACAGGTGAGGAATTGAGACTAAGAAAGATCGTCTGAATTCAAAGTGCTTTAGTTTGTGCTCAACTTGCATAGCACCCTCTGACAAGTTTAGCAATTTGATCCAAGATTTCGCAAACCTACAGAAGAACCAAAAATTCAAATCAGAGTTTACATGTTCACAATCGCTAGCTGAATTCTAAGCTTTCAGTTTCTTTAATAAAAAGGCTAATACTGAAAGAATCTATGGCTGAAGGGGGAGTTGCAGAATATAAGTATGGTAAATCCATAAAAAGGAAAATAAATTCTAAATAACCTCTTACTAATAGAGAAAGGTATGGAATTGAAAAGTAACAAAGGTTGCTGACCAAGAGATACTGTACTGTCATTGAACCCATACAACAGAAGACTTTGAGCCTCTTGGATTTCAAGTACATGTGGGGAAAATAATTCAGAAATAAGTGAAAACAGAATTCAAATCTACTTCTGTGGAAAAAGTAGAAGCAGAGAGTCCCAGAGATACATAGGAGGCATAAATAATCCATTACAGCTCCTCAAAAACAAAAGACTAACAACATAATAGACAACTGTTTACAACGGACAGCTCAAAATTTAAATAAGATCAAAAGCGGGACAAAGGGAAAGGGATTAAAATACAATCAAAAACAAAAAAATTAAGGAAGCAGAGCAAAAGCGTTACAACAAAATGAATATGCGCTACTCTGACTGGTTAGAGGAGGACTGTTAATACATCAAGAAATATTACCCTGCCATTAAAAAAAATTAGACCACAAACAAATGGTAGAAGGAAAGAATAAAATTCAAATGTAGCTGAAAAAATATTTTGTAAAACCATACAACAGTAATGGGTTTTGTATAGTTTGACACAGCCCTGTAAAAGAACAATGAGAATAAGGAATAATAACTGAAAAATAAGAGAAAGGGAACTGAAGAATTATCTTAGGAACAGATCCTTAAAGGAAGTAACAGCACTACAGAATGAGCCGTGTGTCCCTTGGGAACCATGGCGGGAGGCAGCAGACATGGTACCACACAAGGACTGGAAGCAGTCACCGTTCACAGGAGCCTGACCGCCTCATCCCTGCTCCAGCATCTTTAGTGGCTGAGCCTGGACGAGCTGAGGGGAAAACATGCGGGCTTATTCCAGCATCTGCCTGTTACCAAGAAAGAAAATACATCAAGTGACAATGACAGCCCGACACCATTCCCACTTACAAACAAAGGGAGACTTACCTGCTACACCTCAAGTTTTCTGGCTATAGCCTCAAGCACCAAGAAACTATCACTCATAGCACTCTGAGGAGGCATAATTTTGAGTAGAATTAACCCTGTGGCGTCCATCTTGCCATTTTATTCCCAAGAACTGAATCTCCTGTGCTGGTCCCTTGATCTTGCTTTTCTTTATGGCAAACCCAGCTCTCAGAAGAATCTCAATTACTTTTCGTCCTTTCTTGAACACTTCTTCTGCCTTGTTGCCCCACACAATGATGTCATCGATGTACTGTAGATGTTCAGGGGCATCACCCTTTTCCAGTGCAGTTTGAATTAGTCCATGACAAATAGTGGGGCTGTGCTTCCACCCCTGGGGCAGTCGATTCCAGGTATATTGGACACCCCTCCACGTGAAAGCAAACTGTGGCCTGCACTCTTCTGCCAAAGGAATTGAAAAGAATGCATTGGCGATGTCGATTGTGGTGTACCACTTGGCTGCCTTTGACTCCAGTTCATATTGGAGCTCTAACATATCTGGTACAGCAGCACTCAGTGGTGGCGTCACTTCGTTCAGGCCACGATAGTCTGCTGTCAACCTCCACCCTCCGTCAGACTTTCGCAGTGGCCATATTGGGCTATTAAAAGGCGAATGTGTCTTACTGATGACACCTTGGGTCTCCAGTTGACGGATCAGTTCTTGGATGGGAGCCAGAGAGTCTCGGTTCGTGCGATACTGCCGTCGGTGCATGGTCCTCATAGCAATTGGCACCTGTTGTTCTTCAACTCGCAACAGTCCTACAACAAAAGGATCTTCCGAGAGGCCAGGCAGATTAGACAACTGTTTGACTTTCTCTGTGTTCACACTGGCCACACCAAAAGCCCATCGGTATCCTTTTGGGTCTTTGAAATACCCCCTCTTGAGGTAGTCAATGCCCAAGATACAAGGGGCTTCTGGGCCAGTTACAATGGGACGTTTTTCCCACTCGTCCCCGGTCAAGCTAACCTCGGCTTCCAGTACTGACAGTTCTTGATATCCACCTGTCACTCCTGAGATCCAGATAGGTTCTGCCCCTCTATAACCTGATGGCATTAATGTACACTTTGCCCTGGTGTCGATTAAAGCCTGGTACTTCTGTGGATTTGATGTGCCAGGCCATCGAATCCACACTGTCCAATACACCCGATCATCCCTTTCCTCCTCCTGGCTGGAGGCAGGGGCCCTCTATTCCTGTTCTTGGTCAGAGTATTCACTGTCTGACCCTTGCCGTGCCAGGCCGGAGACTCCTTCATCAGGGCCAAGGGAGGTGATCTCAGTCTTCCTGTATCTGGGAGATCGCTGATTACTTTCTTGAGGTTTCACACCAGCTACATTAACAACCTTCTTGGATGTCTTCTTGGCAGGGGTCTTTCCTCGCAATTCATGTACACGAGCTTCCAACTTGAAGGTGAGTTGACCATCCCACTTCCTCATGTCCTCCCCCTGGTCACGCAGGAAGAACCAAAGTTCGCCACGTGTCATGCGCCTAGGTTTCCCTTTCCCTCTGACTGGGGTGGAAGAGAACTGATTTCTTGGGGTGCTCCTGACATTTAAGGCACTCGCCCGTAGAGATGAGGAGGTACCAAGACTCTCTTCAAAGTTCTGAAGCCAGGAAGAGACTGCCTCCACAGTTGGCGTACATCTTAGTCCTTCTCCCACATCCATTTCTGGATAGTACATCGCAGCCAAGCCAGCAGAATACGAGGATGGTGCACCTTTAATCACCTTCCTCCACATGGCCCGTGTGCACAGGACATCCTCTGGATTTTTAGGGGCTTCATCATTATCTGGATCACCATAGATGACTTCCAGCACTGCTAATTCTCTCAGGTACTGCACACCTTCATCTGCAGTAGTCCACTTCCCTGGGGAGTTGTCCATAAGATCTTCCTTGAAGGGATATCTTACTTTAACACTTGAAAGGAACCGTTCAACAGACTGCAAATTCCTGTTTCTTTTCCAATTCCCCTTTCAATTCCTCGATCTCTAGCAAGGGAACCCAGCTGTTGGGCTTCCTTACCTTCCAGCTGCTGAGCATCAGCCCCATTATCCCAGCATTGAAGCAGCCAGGCAGCAATCCGCTCACCCGGCTGGCGGCTATAGTCTTTCCGCAGATCTCGCAGTTCTGATGATGTCAGGGACCGGGTAGTTTCTGCCTCCTGTTTGAGCTCTGTTATTCCCTCTTCTGACCCCTTTGCTGAAGGACCCGCTTCTTCCTCTTCTTTTTCGTCCCTTATTAATTGAGGGTATGGACCTGTTGTTCTCCTTGTCCACTGTTTCTTTTTTACTACTGGGGCAATCTCTGCTGTTATTGTTTTTGTTTGAGTCCCCATCTCCACCACAGTCCTTTGAGAGCACTGAACTGCAGCTTGATAAGCACAGGCCAGGCCCCAGTACAGCGCTAGGAGTTGCTGATTTTCATCGGGATAGACAAGGCACCCTTCTATCAGGTGTTGTGTCAATTTTGCGGGGTTGCTTGCCTGTTCAGGGGTAAGATCCCAGGCTACAGGAGGTGATAACCGTCCTAGGAATCTGCCCAAATCCTTCCACTCCCCCTGCCACCCAGGGACAGGCCGCCTCAGGGCACATTTTGGTATTCTCTCACCCAAAATTTGCCTTCTCTTACACCAAAAACCTAATGAGCTCCACACAGCCCACAATAGGCAAATAGCATCAATGAACAGTATCAAAGAGCTAACATAAGAATTAATAAGTACTTCGGGAGCTTGCAGAATAAAACCACTCATGATGTTCCCAATTTCTTCCAGCATGTTCCCGAGCTTAGCAAAATAAAGAAAAGCAGAGCAATAAACAAACCCGTGACCAGCACAAGAGCTTGTCGCTTACTAACTGCTATAGCTATAGCACAATTAATATAAACTGCCGTTGTCCCGCCCCACGTTGGGCGCCAAAAAAGACTCTGGTGGTTTGACCTTGGCTAAATGCCAGGTACCCACCAAGTCGCTCTATCACTTCCCCCCCCCCTTCCCCTTTTTTTCTCAACAGGGCAAAGACGGGAAAGAAAATAAGAAAGGAAAAAAAAAACCCAACCCTTGTGGGTAAAACAACAGCAGTTTTAATATAAGCAAAGCGAAGCAAAGGTCCGCGTGCGGAAGCAAAAAAAGGAAAACAGATTTATTCTCTACTTCCCATTAACAGGCGATGTCGGGCCTTCTCAGGAAGCAGGGCTCCGATACGCGTAGTGGTTGCCTTGGAGGACGAAGGGTGACCCCACCCCCTTCCTCCTTTCTCCCAGCTTTATACTGAGCAGACGTCATATGGTCTGGAATATCCCTTTGGTCAGTTCGGGTCAGCTGTCCTGGTTGTGTCCCCTCCCAAGATCTTGCCCACCCCGTCCCACTGTGGGGGGGGGAAATGTCAGAAAGAGCCTTGGTGCTGTGTAAGCACCACTCAGCAGTAGCCACAACACCAGTGTGCTATCAACACCCTGCCAGCTCCCAACATAAAACACAGCACCATGAGGGCTGCTACAGGGGAAAACCAATTCTGGCTCAGCCAGACCCGGTACACTCACAAAGCAGGACAGAAAAGCAGCACTTGGCACCCTACTTAACCCTTGCCATCTAAAAATGCAGAATTGCTTTAAATAGGATGGTATGCTTTGATTTGTCACAATGATTATGATTACATTTATTTTCTGCTTGCAGATATTATTATTAAAAAAGACATTTCATTTCAATGTACGTATAAAATCAAAGGAGAAAAGAAAGGCAGTGTGCCTGATTTAATTACTGTCCTGGTTCTTTCAGTAAACGATGGCTGAGCATACCAATATGAATAAGGATTTGTAACTAAATGTCACACTGTAATTATGAAAGAGCAGGAAACTGAGATACAGACTGTGATCCTAACTGCTCCATGATAACCATATGAACGCGTATCACTCCAAGTATTCTTTCATGACCCCGGACTGCTCTTTTGCCCTTCTTGTCTATTTATGAAGGAAAAACCTCTTGGCATCTAAATGATGGCTGTGATGTTCTGTGATGCTGATCTTCTAACTGCTCCATTTACCCGAACAGGATTTACAAGTACGTGTCATTAATAAAATCTGTGTCAGCCAGAAAGGAATCTAACTTATACCCAGCATTGGAACATAGCAGTCCTTCACCTCTCTTCACACCAAAAAAAGAGCCAAAAATACTAATTTGCTCAGGAAACAGTATTTTCCTTGACCCACTGAGAATACACAGCACGGGCCAATCATCTGTATCTCAGACACGTTTTAAACACGTTCTGAAGGACGCACAGCCAGAAGCTAGTGTTACACGCCTCCTGCAGCTCACCAGGCAGGCTCCTTCGCAACTCAACTTTTCAGGTAAAACACACTAAGACTTTCAAGATAAAGTTAAATTGGTAGCAGTTCTGGAGGTTTCTTCCCTCATTTAAAATTGGATTAAGATACACCATTCACTTACATAAATAACAGAACAGAAACAGGACTCGGACTCTCAGTTTAGTAGGACTTTTCCAGAATGCTGGAGGACTAACTTTATAGTAGCCTATGATTTCTGTTTAGTTTCATTCCAATTTAATACTAACTTCTTCTCTAGTCATTACTTCTTCTTCTCCTTCCTTTCAGTGACTTAAGCATCAATCCTCCTAAGAACACGCCTAGCCACAAGCATGCAATGGTTATTTTTGACCAACACAAACACGCTCTTTTCATTTGATAATGCTACCTATTCTTTCACTGCAAAGCCCACAAAAATCCGTTTCCCCCGTCCCCAGTGCTCTTTCAGAAGCTGTAGATCAGGGTTAAAAGAGTTTAAAAGATGACAAGTTTTATTTCATTTCCCTGCAGACCTTAAGTTACTCCATTAGTGTGTCAGATTTATTAAACAATGCTTTGGGGAAAATGTGTAGCTTAGTACAAGAGGTCATTCTGAAAATACAGAAATCCCTCTGTTTCTAACTTTTCTAGCTATGGAGAAACCAGCTGCATGTGACTCTCCGTTCTACACTTCGAAGCCACGATGGAAGTTGGATGTACATGTGAAATCAGGCCACAGTTCTGGCTCGTGCTGCTCTCCCTTCACAAGAAGTTTCACAGAGGAATAGCGAGCATTTACTCAGTGAGTCTTTTTCCCTTGCAAAATTAAAAACTACCATGAACTTCCCACTTTAATTGCTATTAGGATATCTATAGAGTGGTGTTATTGATCAGTTTTTGCTATGGTCATTATTAGTACTGCTTACTTTTTTATTATGTCCAAAATCTGTAGTGACAATGCAAGATGCTACTGAGTGCCTTTTTGGCAGAGAGACAAAGCTCTGTTACTTACCATCACAACCTTTATATTTACAGGTTTTGAACAAAATAAACTGAACTGTTATGACACATTTCAAGCAGAAAACTGAAGGGGCAGTTTAACCTGTTCTGTAATGTGTACATCTCTGAAGGTGGCACTTGGGAATGGTGAAGCTTTCAAAAAACCTCAAGGAGTTGCGTGCCCAGTTCCAATTAAAAATCAAAATATGTCATTGTTTTTAAACACAGAAACATAATTTGCTGCCAATGATCCACTAAGGTAATTTGAATGTTTTATTTTACTCATAAGTATCTCTTCTCTGGTTCTAAGCTGTTGTCTGACAAAAAAATACAGAGTTAGGATCTTTTTTTCCTATTCTCTATTTAAAGGCAAATTAAAAACACTGAAAAATCTGTTTTCCTTGCACTGACAAACACAAACGGATTACACGGGCAACTTTGTCAGACTCTTGGAGACAACTTCTGCTGTGCCAGAAATCTCAGGAAAACATCCAGCAAGTGCCATCTGCCCCGTCTGAGTCTCTGTGCCAGTGACACTGTCCTACAAAAGCAGCTGCCCTTGCCCAGAGCAGAGCAGTGCTGGGCCAGAGCTCGCTGCCCAGGCACGCTGCCCTCCGCAGAACCTGCTGGCTCTGGCAAGAGCCCCCCTGGGCTGGAGGATTGGCCCCAGCACCACCGGCTCCTGCAGCCCCCGCGGCGGGCACCCAACAGCCTGCTCCTGGCTTCAGTGGGTCCCAGCTGACCCCCAGCTGCAGGGCTGCCTTTCCGTGCTTTGCTCTCCAAACAAGTAGGGTCACTTCTCAACACAGCGTACTTCTCTGTGCCCTTATTACATTTAGAAGATGGTTCACATTTCAAAAGCAAGCAAATTTCTTTCTGTTGTACAGTTTGTAACTACCTGTGGTAATGACCCACTACCAGCACTGAAGTTTTTTGTACTTTTTCTTTAATAGCATTTTTATTTGTCCCACTCCTGGTGCGGAAAAAAAGGCAAAACAAACCAAAAAGACCCACCACAAAACACTGAAGTGTTCTGGCTATGACTGCCAGAATACTCAGGACTGAGTCAAAGACCTCAGGAACCAAAAGCATGGATTTCTTTAGAGCCAGTCCTCTGGCTGCAGGTTGGTCTGGTGAGCCATGCAGAAATTCAGTTCTGCCACAGATGGAATCTAAAACACATGCTGACGGCTGCACTCCCCAGAGGTAACTCCCTCACTCTGCCTCACAGAGATTCTAAAAATAAAAAGACAGTAGCCAAAAAGCTCTCTAATTGCTTGTACTAAATATTCTAAACATGACTCCAAGCAATATCAGTGTTTGGATATACAGGGAAGGAAATGTAAAAGAGACAGTAAATGAAACAAAGTTGCCAAGGTTTTGTCTAGACTAGAGATGAGCATCACATTCAGCAGCGAGCCCTCGGGAAAGCTTGTACTGGTGCCAGAGCCAAAGAACAGACTCTACAGGCACAGTCTGCCTCATCAAAGAAATTCCACTGTCAGTCATCGAGTGCTGAAAATAAGACTCACCATCTCTTTAGAACCAGGATCTGAGCACAGCAAAGAGCAACAGGAAGAAAATGCAGACCAAAAAGATAAAAAACCCAGTTTCAAACTGGAAGCATGGAAAGCAGAAAAAAGTGAGGCTAAAGGTGGTGAGGGGTGTCGAGAAGAAGAGATAAGGGCAAGAACATATCCTTATCACCTGGACATTAATAATTTTTGCTTTTTTTCTTCTAGTTTTATTTCAGCCACCTTCTCTATCACAGATCAACAAAATAAAATGAGCGACTCAGAATGCAAGGGAAAAATAACTTGGAATTTGAATCCATTAAGTTTGAAAAGTGAGATGTGACAGCCAAACTGGTTTCATAAATTAAGAATCTTCCCAGCCTCATGGATCATCACTGACATCTCAAAATGAACATTTTAAAATAACTGAGATATTTTAGCTTGAAGTACTGAAAAAATTGACAGAGATCTATTCTTGCATTGTTCTCGCTGTGATGCAACATGAAAGGACAAGAAATTTTGTCCCACCACATTACGGCAATGGCTTGTCTGCTGATTAAGGGACAAGAGAAGTGGGATCCTGCAACACCTTGGGTTGGCTCTGGTTTATCAGTCAGCTTTAAATAGCACACACCATACTACCACAGCCATCAGGACATGGCAAACAGAAACAGTAAGAAAACTGTACAGCAGCTGTAAGTGGCTGCAGGGCACAGCAGAGCTTTTCCCTTCGTGTCTCCCCCTGACCTGCAGTTTTGGTGGTACCAGTCCCAAAGCACTAGCAGTGACTGCCTGCTGCCCCCTGAGCTGTGCAGCACACACACTGCACAGCACTGAACCCCAGGGCTGGGATTTAGGTCAGCAGCAATGACCTGCACACAGCGCTCCCAGCCTGGACTCCAGGGTAAGCACTGCTCTCCCACCGGCTTTTAGAACAGCCTAAAAACGGCTGCCAGCCCAAGGCAGCGCCTGGCCCTTCCGAGGCAGCTCTGCGGAGGGTTCTCAATGGCTGCAGCTGAAGCAGCAGCTGTCTGGGAGAGCCCCAGCCTATGGCTTCAGGCCTTCAAGCTTTATTCAGCATTTTCCAGTCGTTTTTCCCCCAAATGAATGTTAGCAGGAGAGGACATCCAGTAGCACCAAAACCAGATCCTGGCATTTGTCTTAATTTATAACATAAAAGAAAAGAGACTTTGCATTATTGGATATTACAGCCATGTTTATGAATCCACCTGCAAAAACAACTTGTTCCTTCCAGCTCTAAGAGCCAAAGAAATTTAACTATGTTTCAGTTAGTACTTAACTGCTTACTTTCAGGAAAACAATACAATTTTGCTAATTTTTTAGAAATGAAGTCATGCTAATTAAAACACTATAATCAATAAATATGAAATAAAACTGATTTTTTTGATATGGGTGAAGACTTCTTTAATTTTCCTGACATTACATCACTTGAAAAATAAAACTGCAGTTAATTTTATACATGACTACTTACCCAAAGTATTCTCATGCTGTCATGGATCAATGCTGGAAGCACAGTCTGTGTCTCAGCAGCACTCAGTGATCAATGTGATTGTCTGAGCAGCCATCAGAGAAGCCGTTATGTTAAAGATTAGCTCCTGAAGACACATCAACACTATCATCACCGTTATCTCAAATGCCCTGTTTACTACACAAAATTACTCTAAAAATGTACTTTTTCATCCCATATTGAAAGTATGTTTTAAAAATCAAGCACAGAAGATGTTTGTTTTTAGCAGCAACCCTTTCTATCTTTCTCCTACTCCAGAAGTCTCGCAGCACACCGACTACCAGTTACAGCTCAATCAGGTCAATTCTTAGAAGGACCCAGGCTCAGATGTTTGGTTTGACACTACCAGGTGTTGTGTTGGCAGTGTGTTCACAGCCCAGAAAAAAAGTCCAAGTATCAGCTGCTCCTAGAGACTGTGGTCTGCCTACAGCACCCAGCGTGACCCAGTGCTCACTTCTGGACGGCAGCTCACCTGGGACAGGATTTGTTCCGCAGGGGAACTTCCAGCACTGCACATGCAATGCCCCTTCAAGGCCCTTGCTCTCACCAAGTCCAACTCCATTAACTAGTTTCTATAGTCTAAAGTAAGTTGGAAAAATCTTTAGCTTATGACACAGCAGAATGGAAAGTGGACAGACCTTGAAAAATTGGGTCACTGGTGTATCAGTTTCCCACCCCGTGTGGGCAAGTGTTGCTGTGGAGACTATTGCACTGTAACTGAAATACCGCTGCTTCAAAGTGAAGTTAGCCTTAAGGATCTTTTTAACGAAAAAGAAAAATTAACATTTTTAACACTGCTAATCCTTCCTCAATTGCCCAGAATAACACTGGTGTTTATCTAGTCTAAGAATGCACTGGGTTTCGTTTCAAAGGCGCAGAGATAACCTCAGCTGTGTTCAGACACACCTCCAGCAGCAGGCCAGGCAGCCCTAACGGCAGGAAAACACCATTTCATACATCAGCCAGCATGCTCACCGAGAACAGCAGATGCAAACCAGCCCTGAATGGGACCACCCCACATTTCCACTCAGAAAGAGATTTCTGTGAGCTTGGGTTCGACAGCTGACACAGCAGCTCAGCGAACTTGGGTGCTACCTTATTATTACGGGTTCTATTAGAATCACTGTAATTAGGGAACTGTCAGCACTCCCAGTGTGAATTCTTTTCCAGGGGTTAATAACTGAGCTGTAAAATCTGCTTTGGGAGGGGATTTTGCATCTGGGTGTGAAACCCTTTTTCGGTGCAAGAAAAAAAAAGGGGTCTGCGTTTTTCCTCTTTTCTCTGAATATGGAGAATTATAACGCTTGAAAACACCTGAAAGCATTCTGAAATACAATGCCTGTAACAATAGAGCAGCACTTCCAGAGTTTTTAAGAAAATAATTCAATACGAATGTCTTCTTGTGGTTGTGTGGACATAAAATGGACAAGAGATTTATGAGATGCAGAGGCAGCTCCTGCCAGCGGACTCTCTGGTGACTTTAGGCAGGTACCAGTGTCCCGGTGATTCGCCTTCCCTGCCTCTGGGAGAAGGATCATTGGTGTAATGCTCTACCCATGAAATGCTCTCACCGAAACCCAGGGAACACACTGTGTGACTGACAGGTCCTTTTTCATACAACACACACCTGCTGACCCTTGCACACCTGCAGACTCCACCTGCTTCACATGCCCAGAGATGCCGTGCGTGTGACATGTCAGGCACCTGCAGACATTCAGTGTCACTCCATCAATATACCCGGCCCATATGATCAGTGAGAGGGCTAATACCAGGTTCAGGATCCTGATTACACCTGAACGTTGGAGAGAGCTTAACATACATATTACAATAGCCTGACCATTTGTTAGTGCCCAAATAACTGTACCAGGAAATCCTTCTAAGCTGTTTAATCAAATATTAAAAAATGTGAACAAGGCTTTTTACTCCAAGATTTTCAGAGTCACCACTGCTGGTATTACCTTTGGCCACCTCCCTATGTACACCTGATCAGAAATCGGTGTTATAAAAACTGATCTTTTTAAATCCTACAGAACTTTTTTGCCTCTCAAAAGCAGAACCTCCCATATATGAAAGGTAAACCAACAACAGAACAGCTCTTGGAAGTAGCACAATTAGAAAAATTGCCCTAATTTCAAAACTGAACAAGTTAACTCTTCCAGGCACTATCACAGGTACACTTCTTCCCTGAGGGTTTCAAACAGAAGGACTCACATCAAGAGACTTGAAGCCTGATGCTGCAGCCTGGCCATCAGCAGGATCTCAGGGCAGTTTGTGCAGGGAGATATTGCAGTGATCAGTCTCTTCCATGGCATCACACTGACCAGAACAAGGAACCACTGTATCTGCACAGGGAAAGTGAGCTCCGGGCTTTAATCCTCTGACACTACATTCACAATCACTTAATACTTGCAATGCTTCGTCTTTAAGAGTATTACAGTACCTTTTTTAGAAAATAAATAAATAAAAGGCTGCTCACTAAGTACTTAAGGCACAAGCTAAATGACAGCAGAAATCAGAACAAGTGAAATAGTTGAAATCAACACTTCATTGTACCAGGACCACTCACAATGTACACATGTTCTCACTGCAGATAAAAACACTATTATTTGCCTATAACTATGGCTTCAGGAAATGGGTAAAAAAATTGCCTTTGATTCACTACTAGAATTACATTATTCCTTCAAATAAACCCAAACAAGCAAAAAAAAAAAAAAATTTATTGTTTTACTCCAGGTAAGTGGTAAAGATAAAACACACACTCAAGTACTCCTTCCTACCACGTCAGACGATCTGAACATCCAAATTCCTGGTACTGCTCAGAACCTGGAACTGCAGGAGGCAGACAAGGGAACCACCGGGTGGTGTGACAGTTAGGGATGCTTTAATACATAGAACACCCCTGGTTTTCTTTACATCTCTACTTTCTCATAACAGAAAACAACTATGAAAAAGAAAAGTCTCACCTAAGCCATTGTTTGCAGCAAAAATCTACCATAGGTTTAAGTATTTTACTGAGCAGAGATCAACTTAAAATTAAATCCACAACAGAGTCTGGGTTTAGAAGACAATGTTAAATTGATAATAAAACGACCACACATATTTTTCCTGAAAAAACTGAAGGTTGTCTGTCTGTTACCTTTGGATTCAAATGACAAGTATTTTAATAAAGCCTTGTTGATGTGAATATCCTACTGCATCACTGCACGATGGAGAACCCCGCGCGTAGCAGATCGTGTGAACTGTGTGGCAGAACCTGGGAGGCCTTTGCCTTGTCTGAGCCTCTGCAGCACTTTAACCACCCCCTGAACTAAAGCAGAAGTGCAGCTTCCAAAGGGCTTGTCCACAAGGAGCCAGTGGCACCACACTGTCTCTAATTGTTCTAACGCAGAGTTATCTTACAGAGTTCACCAAATACTAGATTTCATAGTATAGTCAACCAAGATGACCCAGCAATTTACAGGAACAAACCAAGGCCTCGTGTTTTACAACTAAATTCAGATTCAACTGACATACAGAATGAACTTTGCAAGCAACAAAGAACCTCCAGTAAAGACCATTACCAAAAAAACCCCCCAAACCCCATACACTTAGAAAAACTGCACAAGGCCAGAGGAACGCATTTTATCACCATTTTAAACAATGTTTCAAGAGGAGACAAAGAAAAAGCAAACAAACAAAAACACCCACACCACTCAAACCTCAAAGTGCTATTTTAAAAACTACCTTGTAAAATCATCATCATCCAAAGACTTCTCAGAATTTTTTCATCCAAATGCCCTGGGTGGTTTGTAGGTGTTACCGGAGCCACACACCCACCCTACAGACAATGACATTACAGAAGGGTAACTTCAGACAAAGTTATACAAGGTTCTCGCTGATGGTCAAACACCAGAACAGCGTCAGAGTTTAAAGCCATTTCCAACTTCAGAATTTGGGATTTCCCACAAACTTGGGAATTTTCAGAATCAGACTCATTCATTGTTAAAGAATAAAACTTCAGCAACTGCGTGTACGTCTCTATGTGTGGATCTCCTAAGTTAAATTTACTTCTTGTACAAAGTACATGAAGATCTCAATTTTCAGTATCTTCTTTCTTCTAAAAACTAGGAAAAAGCTTGCTGAATCTTATTCAGGGAGTGCAAAGTTCCGACAGCTCATTTAGTCCATTACAAGCCTCACTACCCAATTCCAGCTGCAGTCTGAATGAGGGAATGGGTCAGTGTGTGCTGCTTGGCCTCTTCCACGAGCAAATAAAAGGTCTCTCTTCTCAAAATCGCTATTGATACAGAAAATCCATACTGGCAAAGAAAGTTAATACACTGTGGATTTAACTGGGTGAAAAATTACTGTATCCTCATTTTTTACCTGAAAGAAAACAAATTATTTGCAGAACGAGATGTCTGTAATCAGCATCAGTCAGCTGATAAATCTCCTATTGCTGCTTCACTCTCAGTAATATATAGATGTGCACACTGAATACTTCTGAAAGTACTCAACTGCTCTAAAGAAGCCAATTTCCTAAAGCAAAATCTTATTCTACTTCAAACAAGAGAAAGAGCAAACCACCTTAAAGTTTTACTGTACATACTGTCAGATGATACTCATTCAAGTTACAAATTCTTTTCAAACAAGTAACTACTTTTGAACTACACGGCCTTACCTGTACTGCTCTTAAGCAAGTTGTCTGTCATAGGTTTTACTACAGAATTAAGCAGAACGGGACAGCGTATGAAGAAATAAATTAGTGTAGTTGGAATATAAAAAAAAAGTCATGGAAAAAGTATTCCTAGAAAGCAGAGCTTTAAATTTAAATATAATTAAAAATGTATAAATAAATGAAGCAACAGGGTATGGAAAATTATGGTGCTGCGTTTCTAGTCCACACAGATTGGTGTGCACACTTAATTATTTAGGGATATTACAATGAAAACCAGAGTTTCTTGACCAAGTTCCACCAACTACGGTCTCATGATGGCCACCCGAAGGCAAACAGGTTCAGTAAGAACTGTTCATCCAGGTTTCAGCTCCAGCCACTCAAAGGCACTTCTGAGGGGTGCCACACAGGTTTGTAGAAATTAAAGAGTAAGGTCAGAAGCACAGTCTTCAATCACGAGACTGCAAGCCAAACCAGCAGAGGCAGCAGGAAAGGTTACAGCTAAGAATCCTACAAGAATCCTGAGGAAAAGAAGAGGATTGAGGGAAAAAAAAGAGGAAAAAAGATGATGATAAGGCAAAGTAAGTTTTATAGACAAAAGTGATCTTACAGAGAGGAGAGTGAGGAATATTAGAAGAAACCATTTGAGAGAGAGAAAAAGCAAAAGCCTTACTGCTAGCAGAGCAGTGCAGAGGCAGAATTCTGTTTTCCTCACTCTATGTTTGAAGCTCAGGTATCTCCAATCCACCTCCTGTCAGCTGCCCATGGACAGATCCCAGCACCTACATGGAGCTGGCACAAATTTAACCAAGCACTGCACTTGTACATCTGTACAGACTAGACCACAGAAACAAAGCCTGAGTCACCTTCTAAAATCCACAGCAGTTTGATCAATGGTAAGGACACAGAAGGCATTATCAGAACAGCACAACCTCATCCACAGCTCCGTATCACCCACCGCCTCCTTGTTCACCTGCCACGTACGCCCATTCCTTCTCCTCCAGCCCAAGCCCACATCCTCACAATCCATTCATTTTAATTAGTCTTTCATTCCTATGCCATTAAATTCCATATTCTAAGCGGTCTTCTGAACACAATTTTTGGAAGAAGCACATTCTACAATAAATGAAGAGAGGAAAAACAGAGAAACATAGACAATGCAGAGGCATAAGGAAGGGACGTTGATGCACCAAATAGTAACAGAAACAATTCCCCCTCATTCTTAAAACCTAGCAATCCTCTATCCAATCTTTAAAACAGACAACGCTCATTATACAATACGTAAGCACTGTCAACATCCACAAAAACACACATATTACATTCTGAACACATACACTAAACACACTCCTATTAAACTCAAACCAACATCGCTATCTCACAGGCTGGGATAAAGCACCCTGCTTACTGCAAAATTCTTAAACAGAACTAAGTGGAAAGGGTTGTGTGACAATTTCACATGCAATTATACTTTCTGAAGTCAACAGGCTCCACTATGCAGAACTACAGGTGTTCATCTAAAAAAAAAATTAACCTTAAGATAGATCCATACGTACGTAGAATTAGACTAGCAAACCTGTGTGTGCTGTACACGTGTTAAACAGAAAACAACCCTTGCTCTTTGCCACTGCTCAGTACAAAGCATCACTTACTGTACACGTATCCATGGAGTTGGTTCTAATGAATTATGGCATTAAGGTGAGTTAAATCAACAGAAGAGTCTGGTGCCAGGACAGTTTGAATATACATCAGTACAAATTCACTCTCCTACCCTTTCTAAACAAACCTGGTGTTGAAATACACCTTTGTATGAATCCAGCAGATCTTGCACTGACAATGACTGAAATCATGAACTGGACTGACAGATCAGAGCTGCTGTGTCATTTTGTAAGTCTTCCAAGTGATCATGGTGCATTTGTACTCCCACCACAAGGTTCCTAATGCGGATAAACATGTGAAGACCTGACTGTGAGGCACTGTGGACCTCACATGCATCAGCTACATCATCCACGCAAAATGAAGCTGCACACATTAGCTAATAAATGAACACAAATAGAAATCTGCTCCAGAGAGCTCCCACTGCTGGCTGAAGTGCAATGATTTTGAGATCTGGTCACCAGCACTGGGCCCCAGACCTCTCCCAGTTCAGGAATTACTGTATTCCCACAGATGGAAACTGCTTTTAATCTTTACTTGGAGATTCTGTTTGCTGAACTTGAGGCAGCTGCAGCTCTGAGTTGCAATAAAACTGCATGTAGCAGGAGCATCAATCACCTCCTTCCTAAATATATTCACAAAAGCTGGAAACAAAGATTTTTCACACATCAATGAGCAGGGAATACATATTGTTAAGTGCATTGCTTTAATCCATTAGCACGGGAGTCACTTTAGTGTTCGCTTTAATGATTAATGCAAGAATCAGTCCGTGCTAAAAACATGATGCCTGTCCAGTTGTGGGATCTTCTACATATTTTCCAAAACCTATTCTTCCCCATACCTTTTACCATTCATGCATCCAGAAAAATGCTTTCTGAGTTTTAATTTGGAATCTGTAATAAGGTTCAAACAAGAGACGATGACTCTCATTTATCAATTAACATTTATCACAGCAAATCATAATGCAGCTGTGTTTCAGACAGAAAGCATTTCTATGGATGAGATGGGAGTAGCAATTTCAACGAAATAAAGTCATAAGCGTCACCATCAAGCTCTATGCATACTCTGAGAATGCAATTAGAGTGATCTCAACATACAACAGGTCTGAACTACTGAACTGCAATTAGTAAAACCCTTCTTAAATGTGCTGTATGGACAAAAAAAGACACCGAATGCACCAGATTTAGAAACCAACAGTGTAGCTGCGCTTAGTAAAGTACTAAATTAACTGCAAAAACACATGAGCCAGCTCAAGGGCTTGTTTACTAAGTGTTAAATACATCTTACACAACTTCACTGGGTTGTTGAAACAGAGTCCTTCAGACTAAGAAATGGGAATGCTACGTGGCAGGAATGCCCCAGCCAGGCAGAAGAACACTCCTGTGCTTGGCAGTGCCCTAAAACACAACAGCACAGGTCAGACCAGCCCTGATGGCTCAGCAAAGGAAATTCCCATGGAGCCTCCCACTCCTCTGCTGCAATCCTTCACATGAGGCCAGCTGAGGGAAGGGCTCTAAGACCAGCACGAAGAGTGCAGTGCAGTCTGGAACTGCAGAGGGCTCAGAACAACATCTGCAGGGGGGTGCAACCTGCGTCCTAAGCCATTTACCTACTCAGCCAGGGCACCAGCTGGAAATCCCTGCGGCTGTCACACTGCTGCCAGACATGCTGCTTTCCATTAAGAAAGCTCATCAGTCATAAACGTGTGTACCTCAATAATATTCAAAAAGTAAAGGAAGGGTGATTGCAGACCAAATCTGGCAGTATGAATCTGGTTCTTGTTTTCAGTACTGAAAGAAATACATTCATCGTTTTTCTTGATTTTTTTTTTTTCCTTTTAAAATATTTCCTTTCTTAAGGGTAGAAACAAAACACAATATTGATTTTCCTTTTTGTTTGCTGTCAGGCCTGCCAAATCCCCCAGCCAACAGTTGTGAGACACTTCAACCCCTCCTGCCTCCCCAGGTGGGCTCTGGCCTCCTCTCCCACCCAGGGGCCTCATCGCCCCCTCACCCTTTCCTGCTGGCATGGGTGCTACCTGGGCATAGAAGAAATCAAATCAGAGAACTTAATTAGTTATTAAAAAAAACCCAAACACACCCACATCACCACAAACAAACAAACAAAAAACCCACAAAAAACAAACTCTGTTTTTTTTCACCTGTTTTCTTCCCTCCTTCCCCACCTTTCACTGCACTTAGATAACAGATGCATTTGATGAACCATGTGCTGGCTCTGGGTCTAAGGCACAAGCGAAGGCTATTTTTCTTGAGGGCCATTTGACAGAGAAAGTTGCAGGGGGAAAAAAAAAAACCCATGCTCTTGCCAAAGCTTCAGCCCCCCCAGCTCCCCTTGGCCCATGCTGAGGATGGCAGGAAAATTACCCAAGGCAGAGCTCTTCCAAACAGAGAGGTCTGGAAGCTTTTATCACATCACTGTTGGAAGTCTGGCAAAAACGCTCCAAAATTGCAGGAAAATATCCTGAGGATACATCTTCCTCTTCCTGTTCTATGAGCACAGCTGTAATAAAATTTCCCTACATTTTACAGAATCTTTAAGGATAATCAGTATATGCATGTTTCCACTTACTGTTTTGAATTCTTATTTTCAGAATATTTTTGGTAAGTCAGAACAACAGAACCAAAACAAGGTCAGTTCCGAGTCCTATGACCACTTCTTCAATGCTTCGCCTTTCATTTTTTGCCATGTTTTTCAAAATTATTTTTTTTTTTTTTGTTCTAGATCTATGCTTTTAGGGCTTCTACTGCAATTGCTTGAAGAAAATTCTACCACATTCTTTTCTTTCTTAAAAATGCTCCAATATTCAAAGGGATTTTGTTGACAACTAGTTTGATATGAAGTAACAACACAGAACTCCCAGCAATCATCACCTAATATGCATTAGAAAAGAAGTCCCTGAGACAAGATGCTCTGTTAAACAGGTATTAAGAGCAGATTCCAGCAGAGATGACAAACACCCCAGGCTTACCTCCACCCAAAGAAACAAACCATCAGCTCCTTTTATACTGGTCACTGAAAAGCTGACAGGTGGTGCCAACTACAAGCTGCTGTTCATGAGACTTTAAATAAATAAATACACCCCAATCCAACAGCAGTATACCAATGTTACTGATTTGATATGTTATTGATTTAATATAGATTAGTATTAATTTGTTTAATTTTAATAGGTCTATAGAATTATAAGAGATATTTAGTAAAAATCCTATGCTGCATTTGCACTCTATACAGGAACCGAGGCTACTACGAACTCCCCTGTACAGCCCTGTACCAAGGCTGAAAGAATTGGTCAGAATCACCTAGTAGGAACATTTAGAACTATAGCTAACAGGCTTAAGATTCAAGATAATTTTACTTATAAGGTATTTAATAACCTGAAAGAATGCAGAGAGATGTCAGAATCCAAATTAATGGGAAAATAGGGAAATCGGCTGAAGCAACATGTAAGTTTAAGCCAAGAAAGTGTCCTCAGGCAATAGGTAACTCCGACAGGGGGAGATCGCGACCACCGACTCATTACCCACCGACTCACATTACACCCCAGACCCATTTCCAGGTGCTTCTGGACTCTACTGTGCAGAATCGGAAATAGGAGGAGAGTATGATAATGATTTCCAGGAATTGTTATGTTTATGCATGAATACTTAATGAATATGTATGAGTACGTTCCACATAAGATGTATGATTTTGGTGCATGGTGTGCGTCGTTGGTGAAAGGATTCACCCGTGCACCCGGCCGTTAATAAAGAAGTGTCTGCTTATCTGCATCAAATTGGTGTTGATAAGTTTTATTCCGAGTTTTTCGGTAACATGAGGGAAATACCAAATTCCCCATTCTTTCTTATTCAAGTGATTACATGAATACATAAAAGCCTCGTTCTTTGTTTCAAAATAGTTTTTAACATTATGAAGAGTTTGATATGCAAGTGCTGACCCTTCTTAGTTACACCAAATCAAAACATAAGTTAGTCCAAGTTCTGCAGTTTTTGTTCCTGAATGAAAGTGTGAAGCTAGACAAAGACTACAAAACCAGTTTGTGTCAGAGAATGATTTTGTCACCAATACGCTAAATTTGGTAGAAGACTAAATTAAATATCTACAAATACTATGTATGATTAATCAATACTGAGAACATTCTAAGGTAAAATAGCATGTGTAGCTCAGCAAAACATTTAAAAACGCCAGAGAAGGCACTGGCTAATAAGTAGCCTTGTGAAAGCTGCAGCTCTTCAAGGCTCCTTCTGACTATTCTTCTGACTTATACAGAAAAGTTTTTTAAGTATTCATTTCAAAAGAAAGAAAAAAGTAGTAATCCAGACTAGCTGAATGCACACTGCTTCCTACTGAGTAAGAAACATCTTTAAGTTTTGGCAGCAGGTAGCTGCGATCCTGACTATCCTTGATTACCCTTTTGGAACATGCTGAACTTTTAACAAAGAAGAAAACATTCGTTTGCTTTATTTGAAGGGCTAGCAAAGTGAGACTGTAAAGAAACAGAGTACTCCAATTCCATGGGATTGCTTTACTTGTAGAGTTTCACCATGAAATTATTGAATAGCTCCATACCTAAATGTAAGAAGTCAGCTGTAATCAAGTAAGTAAAACATACCATTAATCAACAAACTTTATACAATTAAGTACATTACAAATATGGATGTCTGAGACTCACAGCCTTGCAACAAAACATGAGCAGCCAGTTCATGAACATCTCCCAAACCAACCAAAGCCACAAGCAATGACCGTAAGGAGTGTATTACAAATTTATCGTGCTTGCAATATACTCCCCCCCCCCCCCCCCCCGCCTCAGTCCGAATGATTTGCACTCAGCTCCCAGGTCTACTTTTTTCTTAATTCTGCCAGCCTCTGGGGAAGGAGAAGGCGCATGTACCAAGACCGCTGCGCCCTCCCGCCGCACAGCGGCACCCAGGCCGACCCCCGCCCGCCCAGGCGCTACTCACAGCGCTGCTTGGGCTCTATGAGCTTCATGGGCGCGTCCAGGAGGCGGCGGAGGCCGGCAGGACCCTGGGCGCCGCCCGACGCGGGACACGGCACAGCACGGCACGAAGATGCCGCCCGCCGCCCGCCCGCGTTTGTGCCGGGCCGCCGCTCCCCGCCCGCCGCCGCCCCATTGGCGCAGGGCGGGCCCGGCCCACGCGGCAGCGGGGCTGTGCCCGGGCGCCGCCGCCGCATTGGCCGGCACCGGGGGCCCTCGCTCCGCCCGCCCGGGCCGCCACCGGCGGGGGGGAACGCCCGCGGCGCGGGAGCCGGGTGGCCGCCAGCCCCGGCCGGGCGGCGATCTGCAGGGCAGGACCCGCGGCCGCCTGACAGCGGGGCCGATGGCGACGCCGGCCCGGCCGGGCCGCGGCAGCGCCGCACGGAGGGGGCCGCCCCGCAGTGCTGCCGCGCTGAGCCCGCCGCGCTCGTCACTTACGTGGCCTGTGCCGCCGGCCCGAGTCCACCCTCCGGCGCAGCCGGCATTTCTTGGCCGCGGAGCCGTGGCTGAGCGGCGGCAGCTCCGGGCGGAGCAGCAGCGGGTGCGGCGCCTCCCCGCAGCCGCCGTGGCTCAGCGGCTGGCTCGGGGGGTGGAAGCCGTTCTGCAGCAGCCCGCCGAGCAGCGAGCAGGAGGCGGCGGGCGATGGCGGCCCCGCCGGGGCGGCGGGCTGGGCACGGAACGGCTCCCCCATGGCGGCAGACCTCTCCCCTTTGTCTCCCGGCTCAGCTCCGGCTGGGCGCGGTGGAGCCTCCGCTCATGCCGGCGCCCGTGCCCGCAGCTCCGAGCGCTGGGGATGCGGCGCCCGCCCCCCGCCGCCGGCAGCGCACGGCGCAGGCGTCCTGCTCGCAGCGCGCTGCAGAGGGGCGGCCGCCGTCCTCCGCCGGGGACACGGCGGCGACCCCCCGCCTCCCCAACGCCCGGCTAACATGCGCGTTCCCGGCCGCCGCCGGCACCTGCGGGGCTCCGGGAGCGCGCCGGGGCGGGGGGCGCTGGGGCGGCCCCCACTCGCACGGTCCCCCCGGCAGCCGGCACCCCTGGCCCCAGTAACCGGCTGCGGGGTCATTTTCGCTTCAGGGCACCCACCCGCGCGCTCCTGTGACTCGAGGTGTGCCTTGTACCCCGCACAAAAAGTTACTTGGGCATCAGCATCAACATTCAAGTTTTTGTCTGCGTAGTCACGTTGTTTCCTCAACAGCTTAGTGGGGCTAGTGTGACCTTGAATGCGTCTGACCTCGTGCTTTTTTAGTATCTTGGCTTTCCCTGTGCAGCACTGGTAATCCTGTGACACTGATTTACTCTCTGACCCTTGAGACAGCCAAGTGTAAAAACACCATTTTCTGAATGAAATATATTAAATATCAAGTGGACATAAAACCGGGTGAGCTGTGCTGCGGTGCCATGCGTGTACTTGAAAAGAAGCGGTAATTGAATTCTGGCCCTGCACATGAAGGTCATTTCTTCACACAAACTGCCAGTCCCTACATGGATGATTGTTCTTAAACTAAAACCAGGTCACATCGTCTCTCCTCCTTACACCTAAAATTAGTACAGGACACAGGCCCTCCCCTGAAAAACACCTACGAAGAATGAAGAGCTATTCTAATTGCCTCCAGAAAGGGACATTGTATTAAGCAACTGCTTCCTAAGAGGTAATGTGACATTCTCTCCCCTTCTGGGCTAGGGACACAACATTATATTTAGGTAACTGGGAGCAAGCCACAGAAAAACAGGCGCATGAAGCTGGGGAAACAAAGAAAGCACGTTTGAGAACAAAGAACAAGTAGAATTTTCTCCCTAAAAACCAGTAACTAGTGTTCTGATGATTAAAACACTCCAAATTTTCCTTTTCCTCATATCCTAATGCATAAGCAACTGTTGTAATTGCTAGCCCAAACGCGATTGCCCTGAAGAGGGCAGGAAGGCAAGCATGCTATGTATGTTTACTGCTAGAAGGAGCTGTAGTGCTTCCAAACCTGTGAAATTCTTTGGGAACTCCCTAACTTACTGAATTATGTTTAAACCAAAAACAAGGCGGCCGCTGCCTTGACTGGCAGGGACCTTCATACCACTTGTTAGCAGTTCTAGGCAGCTGGCTGGTTATGCTTTGCGAACTTTCCTTGTTAATTCAGACCTCTCAGGGCATGAGGAATCCTTGCTGCTCTGTCCCCAGCTGGTAACGGTTGCCCCTTTCTCTATGTCTGACACAGAAACTGACTCCACAACCAACCCACCCGATGCAGAACAGGGGATCATTCCTGCAAATCTGTTTTTCTCTGCAACTGCAGAGCAGACAGATAGGCAGTTACTGTATCTCAGCTGAAGGGTGGCAACTTTTTACCTTAGTGCAACAAAAGGAAGTCACCTTTAACTGCACGCTTACATTCCCTCGTGGTAGGATAGCAGCCCACTGGCTCTGCAATGGAATACAGTACCTGTTTCAAGTGCTGTGCTCAATTTCAGGCAGTAAACTTCTGGAATAACTAACAAAGGATTAAATGAAAACATCAAGTTTTAGTCTAGGAAATGAAAGATTTGAAGAGATATTCAAATCTGGAACAGCTAACAGCAAAGGAGATATATCACAGTTGCTGAGAAACTAGAAGGAATTCCTAAGCAGTAACTGCAGTAAGGGAAATTCACTTTAGACTTCAGGCATTTCCTAGAATGAAGTTAGACAAGCATTAGACTGCACCGGAAGACTCAACTGTCCATTGCCGCAAATTTTTAGGAAAAATTAAATATCTGTGAGGAACAGTCTAGGTCGAGCTGATCCTGACTTAAAGCAAGGAAAAGGCATGGCCTAGACACCTTACTGAGGTTCTTTCCAATCTTTTATTTCTAATTAAATATTTCCCTAATATTTTGCTGTAAATATTGCACAATTATGCTCAGGTCACTGAAAAGTTCAGGGGCAGTGTAGACCAATGGCACATAACAACAACAAATGTCACATCAAATAATGCTGGAGAAAATAAGAAACAGAGCAACATTAAAGACGGTCCAAATCAGTTGACAGGTTTTATGTACAAGGACAGATGAGTCCTTGAGAGTGAGTCCTCTAAGTGAGCAAGTTTCCCTGATCTTGTAAGCTCTCCAGCACGAATGGAAGAAAACACTTTCCTAACATTTTGTATTGTTGTGGAAATATCAAGTTTCAGACCAAGGTGCTGCTTTATCAAAACAGTTTCAGACTCTTGTACTGGTGAATATCACATGAACTGATTTCTGCACTGCAAAGTATCACCTTTTACATATAATTTTTGTTTACACTTGTTGAATTTTGGAATGAAAGGTTTTACATACCCTCTTCAGTTCTGATTTCAGAATTCTTCAGCTCTTCTGCAATGTAAACTAAGACAACGGGAATAAAACTAGAGTGTTTGATGTATTACGGGATCATCTGTAAGGGTTTAAAATGAAGTAATCTCATGTTCTCAGGTGTATATAGCATTGCTTGTTCTGGGCACAAGCAAACTACAGTGCAATCCATTTGGCATTCAGGGCAAAAAGACCTGAGCCTTTTGCATTAATAAAGTTGAAACTGGGAGCAGATGAATTGTTCACCCTATTCTGCATCAACTGTGAGCCACAGGTAGAACCACAGTACATCATGAACTCACTCCTGATGCAGGCAGCCTGTGCTCTTCTCATATTCTGCACTGGAGCTAAATTGGTGATGTGAAGGTCTCACATTATACTTAGTGTTTGAAAATCTGGAATGTCTTAGAAAACACAATCCAGAAGAAATATGATGGAAGTGATAATGTCACCTCTTCAAAACAGGACAAAAAGCAGAAATAAACTATCCTGCTACTCTCACAGTTGAGCCATTGGCTCCAGACCTGCTGTCTGCTGGTTTTTTATCCATACTATTTATGAGATGATGCATCACAGCACAACTGGCTGAAAGCAGGTATTGTTTTTAAGAGGTACTGCACTCTCTTGCCTTTATACCACAGATACACATTCAGTATATTAATGTCTACTCTACATCCCTTTATATTAATTTCTGTATATTTTATATATATATAAGTTGTTGCAAATCAAGAACTAGGTAGAACTACAACACCCGTCAATGAAGTCATGGCATGTATTACAGGTTGAATTTCTAACCCTTTGGTGCAACCAAAGTGAAGTTTTCCTCTTCCTTTTATCCTAACTTTATAAATAAACCCTGTGAGCCACTTCAGTTTTCAGTCTAACCTGCAAGACAACAATCCAGGTAGAGATGCAATATTGGCAAACAAAATTGAGGATGCTTACAGTTCTTTCAATATTAACGTTTACTCAGGATTTCTGTTTTCTTTTCTGAACAGGAGTAGGTGGAAACTACTTGCTTATTTTAAAATATTTTCCTATATATTTCACTAGCAATCTGGTGGGAAGAGGACTACAAACACGTAGTACGCTGAAGAAATCCAGGACACAAATGGACTCAGAACAGTGAACAAGTCTGCTACACTGACTCACTGCATATTACACATTTGCAGAGCAAACACTTCCTGGATTATTCCATCCCCGCCTGCACTTCAGACTCCCAGCTTTTTGTCACCTCTATTTATTTGTTTATAAACACAGAGAGCCAGGCTGCAATTCTCTAACTCTACAAGTCAGCTTCAGCAAACTAATGACTACCCTGGGGTTAAGATACTCTGCCACAGGATCAAATATGCTGTGCTCCAGCCCTTACAGTTTCAAAACCAATGGAACTGAAAAAAAAACCCCAAAACCCAAACCAAACCAAAACACCCTTTCAGGCATGTTATCACAGGCAACCTGGCCTGAAATTTTTAGGCTCGTCCTCCCTCATTCTGTGGACCTCCTATGTCCCTGGTCTGAGACTAAGCTAAAATAAGCACCAAACAGGTGCAGTCCACAGGTAAATCCATTACCCAAGAACCAAAAAAAAAATCTTACAGAGCACCAGTGGTGTTATTCTAATTCAAAGCCATGCAGATACAAAGCTTTGGTCGTATTTTGGAGAGAAGTAGCAATGAGGAGCATGTACACATCTTCTCAATTTACACAAACTCTATTAACCAATGCCAAGAGTGTAATGAAACAGACTTCTGGCACAGCTGCTGGCAGATTTATGTTCAAGGGGTTGCTGGCACTCTGCCATTTCTGTTTATATTTCTATTCTATGTTTACCCTGTTTCTATATTACAGGAAAGTCATACTAGTTCTTATTCATTTTTTCCCCTTTGAAAATAAAGCAAATACAGTACAGCTTAATAAAGTAACATGAAAATATTAATAGCATTTCTTGCAAAAAATCAGATACTGTTGGCTTAGGTATATTCACATATCACATGTATCAAAAGGAAAGAACCACATCTAGGAGTTCAGTATTTCTTCCTAATTTCTTTTCAGAACTGGGAAAAAAACGTACTAAAAACAACTAGCCTTAGGTAGACACCTGTTTGAAATATGTTTTAATGCTCTTTCTCCCTTTAAATTGCAGGACTAGAAGACTAACAGTCAAACATAACTATATAATGACATATGATAAATGTGTAAATCAAACGGGACAAAACCAGCTCTAAAACTGTGTAGAATTCTTATCTGGAAAATGCAATGACAAAGTACTTAGAAAGGGACCCAAAGTGCTCTAGTATTATCAGTGCCATCACAGGAAAGCTAAGCCTTACTATGACAACAGCTAGCTAGCACGAGAATTCTGCTATCCCCCAACACTAACGCATCTGAGAGGGGAAACTGATTGCAGATGATAGAGGAAGTGAAGGGCATAAATTTAGTCATATGCCTAAATCTTTGCCAGATTGAGGCCAAGAAAGATTATATTGAGACCATCAGTTCCTTTCCTTTTCTCCCCACCCACCTCCCAGTGCAGGCTCCTTTCAATTATGCCTTCTGTGACACTTAAACAAAACCTGTTGATTTAATAAAAAGCCCGGTTCCCCTGCACAGAGTTGAAGCTCATCTCCCCTTCACTTTCATCAAGGATGAGAAAGATGGAGAAAGGCACTCCTGTCTAAGCGGGAGTTTAGCTTTGGCAGTCTGAACAGCCCTCAGGAGGCATGTTCTTTCACTTCACTGATGACAAATAGGGCATAGATAGATCTCCTGGCCCAAGTGCCAAGCTGAATGTCCAGGAAAGGCGGTATGAACGCTACCTGGAAAAAGCTGTCTGGACTAGAACATAACAACAATAGCCAAGACTAGGGAATAACAGTCAGAAGAGTACACAGGTGTATCCTGGTCTCACCAGCCTGCCCATCCCTGCGGCCAGACTTTGTCGTGGCCCAAGTGGTTTCTACAGTTATTCTCTGGCAGTGCTGAGATGTGGTTAGAGATTGTGGTTGCCGTCTTTCATCCCAACTGAAAAAAAGCATGCAGCAGTCACAAAACAGCAAGAACCTTTTCCTTCTAAAGCTTTTCCTGCCGATACCTCTGTTTCTCTGTGTCCAACTAGACAATCACAACTTAATTTGCAGGTGCATTTACTCTCCACAACTTTAACTGATCCCTGGCAGAGCTGTTGGTTGCCCATCTTTGGTAGGAAACAAAAACCTTCAGTGCCTTAGTTCAGACATTTCAAATAAACTCCACAAATTAGTAAACATTTAGAATCTAGTCCTTGATTATTGCTTAGGATTACAAGCCAGTGAAGATAAAGTAGGTGTTAAGAGGTGAATCATCTTTTTTCCATGCCATAAGTTCTATTCTGCAGAGAGTTTGTAAAAAAGGAAAAGCCAGGTAATTGATTCAAACTATTAGGTATGTAAAAAAGCTAAAAATCTCATTTCAAATACACTGTCCTTTGCTCCCATCCAGTCTACCTTGTACCTAAGTATTTGGCTCAGTGTACTGCTGCTTATCTTTAACTATCAAACTTAAATATACAAAATGTAATTGAAAAACAGGCAAGTTAACAACCCAGAGATTGAGAATTACTGTTCATCATCATAAAAATGATTGTAACAAGTGACAGAGCATTTGGTAGAGAGAACTTGGTAGAGAAAAGCCTTTGTTCCTGACTGCTCCCCCACAGACAATTACCCTCATGTATGTAAACTACTGGTTTTGCTCGGCTGAATGTCTTCACTTTTTTTCCAACTCAGCATTTTTATATGGACCTTCATAATGCCATCAGGAGGGAAGTAACAGCTTCAAAACAAGCACTTTGAAAGACAGTAACAGAATGGCTGACAATTACAAAAGACTCGCTCTTCCTTATTCAGCACTACCACATCTGAAGAGGAGGAGAAACTGGTTCTCCTATTAGTACTCAGCTGCATGGAGGTTTTTCACTTGCGTTGGTCTGTATTCCCAGAGTTTAAATGCTGACACGAAATTCCCATGGATATTAATGATTATGAATCAGATAAGAACAGGTGTTATTGATTAATTGTAATTTAGTGGGAAATAACCACTTCTCAATTTTTAGTGATGAATAAAATTTTATTAGCAAGCGGCGAGTGAGCAAAACAGCGCTGGGTGTGCCGGGAGTCTCTGCTCTACCAAGACACACACCTTACAGGACAGCACTGAGTCCCTTTATAGTGTAGGCTTCATCCATATTCATGATGGGCGTACCCTGAGGGGTCTGCAAAGTTGTAAACAAGTTTCCCGGGCTTTTCTCCTGTTTTCGCGGGCTTTTCTCAGGTTTCCGTCACAGAAGGGGGGATGACTCAGCACAAGTGTTTTTGTAGTGGCTTGGAGATGGGGGCCATTTTAGCTCCCTTCTAACAACTGATTTTAACAATAGAAACTATATACATATATCTTATTTCTTATTTACATAAGAGAATTACAAAACTGTTCGGCCACAACATCCTGACTACAACTTCTTTTTCCCCTTGAGATTTGAATAACAAATACCATATATGTTTTATTACAACAGGGAACCAGACTTTCTATGTCTGTATGTGGAAGAGGGAAAAAAAGCATCTCTCTGAACTATTCTAGCTAGACATACATACCTCCAAACCAGACAAAACTGGCTTACTCCTCTAACCCAGGAGGGAACACACAGTGTCCATCAGAGGCTAGAAAGGTCACAGAGCTTCTATTTTCCTTCTTCCAAACTAGTCCACGGATGGGAATCGGTGCAAAACAGAAACACACCACACCTTTGGTTTTGCTCCTCAATCACCTTCAGTAGCAGGGAAGTGTATGTCTGAAAGAGCATTTAAGCACAGAGTTAAGTCCAAACACCACAACTAATCTAGAGTTAAGACTTTAGTACTTGAACAACATGACTTTGCTTTCTGATAGATAAAACAAACATTTGCTTAGGTTTTTGATGCTGAACAACATTTAATATGTCCTTGTGAAATTAAGCTGAAACCACAGACAATAAAACTCAAATGCTAATCTTTTTAAAAATACCTTTTTTATCCATGTTTGCAAAGAATCAGAGTCTTGTGTAGGAAGGGGCTGTGCTATAAATGACAAATGTGTTCCTAAAGGCTCCGATTACCTAGTAACAAAGAAGGGAAATAACCAAACATTATGCTAACATTGGGTTGGTTTGCCATAGTTACATCCTCTGATGTTTCTGTGACTGGTGACCTTTCAGAATAAATACTACAGGGAATAGTCTGTTCTGTGAAATGCATTTCATTTTGTTCAAGAGGCCAATTTAGTGCTTTCAGGTTTTCACAAGGTCAATACAATCTATGTACACACAAAAAAAGAAAAACAGAACTACACAGACTTCTGTCTTTTCATTAGATACACTGTGAAAAAAACCCAAAACAATAGAAAGGAACTTCCAGAATCTCTCCCACACAGAAGGCAACTTGCATTTCACTGCAGGAACCTTAGTGTCACCAAAATCTTTGTTTTCTTGCAATAAAACATAACTAATACACACACTTGGTCTAATGGGAATTTAAGACTCAAAGAGACCATCTGGGTCATTGAAACAAGTTCTTTGAATCAATGATTAACCTGAAAGGGTCTAAGAAACATATATGCCAAGTACCACAGAGCATAGATGATGTTCTATTATCTCACAACGTATGACTGAACACCTTGGGACCAAAGCATTATTTTGACACACATAAACTCCTAATTATACACATTTATCATTCTTTTTAACCCAGAATGGTAAAACAGACTCCTTGATCTCATGAACACTGCTAATCAAATTTGCTGTATTTATCCTTAATTTTGACAGAGAAGTCAGATAAAGAAGCCTCGGAGTTACTTTGGTGCCAGACATTTCACACACGGGAAAAGAAAACAAAAGCATTGTGTAACTCCTGTACAACAGGAGACAGAGATACCTTTTTTGTTTACAAAACCTCTGTATATCCACTGAAAACAGAACTGATAGTGCTAAGACATCAACCCCTCATACTTTTTGTCTGACTGCTCTATATGTGGCAAGCACCAACTGATTTGCGTTTCCTCCCTTTATAAAATTTACTTAAAATACCAAAGGAGACATCTATCTTAATTTCATTTCCTCTTAGAAGGGGAAAAAAAAAAAAAAAAAAAAAGAAAGAAAGAAAAAAAAGAAAGAGAACAAGCACACAAACCAGACAGGAAGGTACAGCTACCCCTGCTGCAGTGGTTATGAGGCATCAGTGGTCATGGATTGCAAGTGAGAAAATCCCCACAAATTACATGACATGATCTAGTCTCCATTCACAAGCACAGCTGAAATCTAGCATAAGCTGGAATTGATACGCCTGACCTAAAATCCTAAACCAAGAAAAGCTGCCTGATTTATGACCTCCTTATTATTGCCAGTTTTTGTTATTGATTAATTGTAATTTAGTGGGAAATAACCACTTCTCAATTTTTAGTGATCAATAAAATTTTATTAGCAAGCGGCGAGTGAGCAAAACAGCGCTGGGTGTGCCGGGAGTCTCTGCTCTACCAGGACACACACCTGACCCGGCAGAACCGAGTCCCTTTATAGTGTAGGCTTCATCCATATTCATGATGGGCGTACCCTGAGGGGTCTGCAAAGGTGTAAACAAGTTTTCCCGGGCTTTTCTCAGGTTTTCGCGGGCTTTTCTCAGGTTTCCGTCACAGAAGGGGGGGATGACTCAGCACAAGTGTTTTTGTAGTGGCTTGGAGATGGGGGCCATTTTAGCTCCCTTCTAACAACTGATTTTAACAATAGAAACTATATACACATATCTTATTTCTTATTTACGTAAGAGAATTACAAAACTGTTCGGCCACAACATCCTGACTACAACTTCTTTTTCCCCTTGAGATTTGAATAACAAATACCATATATGTTTTATTACAATTCCCCCCTTTTCTTTTAACTAATTTTGTTTTTCAAATCTCCTTAACACATCACAGACTTGTTAAATATACATGGTCCGAAAGTTAACCCAATTAATAATAACACTAGGGGTTTCATAAAATGGAGGTTTAACATCAAAATTGCGATTCCTCCCATAGCCCAAATGACCACTATAGTGAGGAGAGTTCGTGGGTTCATCTTCCAATTACTAGCTCATTGTACAAACGTGTCCCCTTTCTGTCTTGCGACAGGATTTGCATGCTCAGATCTTTTCCTTCCCCATACTTTCCAGTTCTCCTTGCCACAACAATCACCTGAACTGGTTGCTTCAAGGCCTTTCTTATTTTCCCCTCTCCATACGTCTCTGCCTCCTCCGCCTACTCCATTCATTCCTTAGAGCAGCGGGGCTTTCCATCTTCTCGGCAGCAGTCGTATTCTTTGGGGTTAGGGTCTCGTTGTCGACACCTAAACGCCTCCCAGTTCCAGGCTTTCACTTGTGGGATCGTACAGGGCACTTGGAGTATTTGGAATTTGCAAAGAGTTTGTACTATATTCACGTTATGGGGCTTAGGTTCATTGGTATGCACACAATTTTTCCTGTTGATGACTGGTTAATTTTCTTTCTCTTTTATAGCACTGGTCACAGTATTCCTTTGGGGAATAGCCGTGGACGCAGTGCGCCCACCAACTTTCCTCACAAGTAGTGCATTTAAAACGCACAAAAGGATAACAAACACAGTTAGGGGTTTTACAAAATTAATTTAGTCCTTCTTCCTTCGCAACACTAGCTTCAGATCTCCTGATGTTTCAGCTACTTCCCAGTGATCAGGCGTTAAGGGTCCTTTCACTCTGGTAGCATGAGTCCATCCCTTTTCAGCAGTCCGGACAGCAGTCTCTGTTGTGAGTATAACAAGAAACGGTCCCTCCCAACGAGGGGTAAGAGAGGATTCTTTCCAAGTTTTTATTAACACCTTGTCTCCAGGTCTTATGGAGTGCATACAAATTTCTAATGGAGGTCTCTGTACTACCATCCCTTTTTTGCGTAGTTCTTTTCTCCTATTCATGAGGTTTATTAAGTATGGTTGCAAATTGTCTTTTTCCAATACTGGGTGATCAGTGGGAAATTCCGTATCATAGGGCATACCATATAGCATTTCAAACGGGGATATTCCAGTATCAGTTCGGGGCTGGGTCCAGATATTCAGAAGTGCTAGGGGTAAACTTCTGACATTAATTTGGTAAGTTGTTTCTTGATTTCTCCATTCATTCTTTCCTGAGCTTTGTGGATGCCAGGGAGTGTGGAATTCCCACTTGGTCCCCAGGGAAGTCAATGTCTCTTTGATTACTTTAGACACAAAGTGGGGACCCCTGTCCGAATCAATTACTTGCTGTAGCTCGAGCAGTGGGAAAGGCCTCCACATAATGAGTGAGATGATCTACCAATACTAGGAGGTATTTGTACCGTCCTACTTTTGGTAGTTCTGTAAAATCGATTTGAATTCTTCCAAATGGTCTGTATGCCAAATCCCGTCCCCCTTGAATCTTTTCTCTTAATTGGTACTTATTAATTTTCTGGCAAGTTAAACAGCTTTTTATTATTCCCTTAGCAACATTATAAATTCCTATGCACATGTATTTAATAGCAAACTGGTCTACCAATGCTTGTACTCCCCAGTGAGTTTTAGTATGGAAATCCTTTTAAAATCTGTAACGCTCTTAGTACTGCATATAGTTCACAAGCTTGAACTGACCAGCTAGGACTCAGTGGTCCTGATTCTACTACCTCTAGGGTGGTTCCACTAATAATTGCATAACCTGATTCCTTTTCCCAGCCCATTCTTGGGTTAATAACCCAAATGCCATGCCGTCTTCAGTATTGGCAAATAAATAAAAGGGCCTTCTTATATCTGGTAAACTCAATACTGGAGCGTTGACTAAGTCAGTTTTTAATTTTTCTAATTTTTCCTCATCGTCTGGGATCCATTTAAGCAACCTGTCTTTTGTTAATTTCTGGTATAAAAATTTAACTTTTGTACTATAATTTTCAATCCATTGTCTACAGTACCCCAGTAGTCCAAGGAGCTGCCTAACCTGTCGTTTGTTTTTGGGAGCCTGGAGAGAAAGAATTCCATTTACCCTCTCTGGGTCTAATTTCTTGCTCCCTTTACTAATCCAGTGACCTAAATACTTCACCTCTTCTTCTACAAATTGCAATTTAGATTTGGATACTTTTAATCCTTGGAGGCTTAAGAAATTTAACAACTTAATGCTTTCCTTTCGTACCATCTCTGGGTTGCCTCCTGCTAACAGAAGGTCATCTACATATTGTACTAAAGTAACACCTTCCCCCAAGTTATAATCTTTTAAGATGTGTTCGAGGGCTTGTCCAAAGAGGTTAGGGGACTCAGTAAAACCCTGAGGCAAAACTGTCCACCTCAGCTGTTGTTTCCTAAAGGTATCTGGGTCTTCCCATTCAAAAGCAAAATAATTTCTACACTCCTCTTCTAGAGGACATGCCCAAAAAGCATCTTTCAAGTCTATTACGCTATACCACTGATTTTCAGGATTCAATTGACTAAGTAAAGTATGGGGGTTCACCACTACAGGAAATCTGGTTACAGTTCTTTTGTTGATTTCTCTTAAGTCATGCACTAATCTATAACTCCCATCTGCCTTCTTAACGGGCAATATTGGAGTATTAAAAGGTGACATACAAGGTTCTAATAGCCCCTGATTAAGGAGTCTCTCTATTTCAGGCTTTAAGCCTCTCCTGCCTTCTTGTGGCAAGTGATACTGTTTGATTCTAGTCGGGATCTCTGGGTTTCTAATGGTGACTTCAAAGGGGGTGATATCCAATCTACCCACTGTCTCTGGGGTATACCATACTTCTGGGTTAATCTTTTCTTCATCCGCCACTGTGAGGGGGCATAATCTGACTTTGAGTTCTCTTTCTTCTACTTCCAGATTAATTCCCAATTCTATAATCAGATCCCGTCCAAGTAAATTATAATCTGCTTCTGGTAATAATAAAAATGTTCCAATCACATATTTGCATTTTGATTCAACAATCACATCATGAAGAACCGGGGCCTCAAACGGTTCACCTTTAGCCCCTATTACACTGATTTTTTCTGATGATACTTTACAGCCTGGAGGCAGAGCCTGAATGGTAGATCTTTCGGCTCCTGAGTCCACAAGGAACTCTACCTCTTGTCGCTGAGGACCCACTTTAAGTTTTATCAAGGGCTCTTTGTTCTTTGGGTTCCCAGCACATAGAGCCCCTGACCCCACTAGTCTTCAGAAAACATTTTCTCATCTTGGATTCTCCTCCAGCAAACCTTCTTCACATGCCCCTTCCTTTTGCAATAAAAACATTCCACTTCCTTCATATTAAAGCAGGCAGAACCATTCAATGAATGAAAATCTCTGATCCCAAAGAAACCATAGTCTCCAGGTAATCATCACATAAAACATCCATGTTCTGCACAGCTTTATTACATGCAGGTACTGGGGAATGCACAGAACAGTTTTCAGGCTAAAATAATGTAGTTTGCTGCATGTTTGAGTTGTTACACACTCTGCATTGCCTCCTCTCAACCTGAAACTCCTACTCCTGGGTCTAGACATTTAGAGCAAGGGCAGTTTAAATCTACCAAGACTGTTGCCCATGTACTTCCAGATGCAATCAAATAAAGCATCTGGGCAGCTATACCACACTCGCGCTGCGCGGTGTTTACATAGCACATCACAAATTACAAAACTGGTAAGCTCTAGGCCATGGCCTGTGAGGAGAAAGTCTGCAAAGGGCACAGCAGCATCCTCCTTCTTTGGAAAAGACACAACATTTATGAGCTGTCTAGTCAGTGTGCTACAATTATGTCAGTTCCCCGTCTTTTGGCTAAGAAGTACAAACCAGATTAGCAGCTCCAAAAGAATGTGGTCTGGGGGCAAATTAGCTTGAACTTGGCTCCCCAGCCCATATACCTGCCTGTATGCTAGAACCCTGATTATTTTTTTTTTTTTTTTCCAACTCCTGCCAATGATGTAAGAGAGCTGCCTGCTTGAAGAACAGGCAGCCAGATTAAGCTGCAGATCTGCTCACTTTTTCCCCTCTTGGACTATTGCTTTCACTCTGATAATGTTTTACTCCGATTTTCTTATTTAAATTGATTCATCACTGTTAAGAAAAAAAAAAAAAAAGCTGCTGAAGCTAGCCAAGGGCTTGTATCTATCACAGTATCTTTTGATCCTTGTCTACAGTCCTTAAAATACCAAGAGGATAGAAAGTTCTAAGCTGTCACCTTCTGATCACCAAGTCAAGCAGGCAAAGGTATACTGAATAATAAACGAGTTATGAAGAGGTGAAACAACATTTAAATAGATCATTATCTGGGTATCCAAACTGATAACGAGAACAATACCACCACTTCAAGTAGGAATCCACCTAAACTTTCTGAGCTTCTCTCAGCAATTCCTCTCCCTTGCCAATCTTCTATCTTTTCTAGCTTCTTCCTAATATTTGCCCAAGACTTAGCCACAAACTGAGTCTTTAATAATGCCTGCCCCACAGGGATGGCAGGATCTACTCCCGAGTACAACTGTTATTAATATTCTGCCCTCGGGGAACTGACTCTCTAATTCCTTGAATTATGATCATTCTTAAATCTGCCATGTGGGTTTGGTGGCCTGGGTCTTGATTATTCCAGTTGGGTTTTACCAACAGCCACTTCTGATCTGCTGTGGGACCCACTTGATGTTGCTGGTCCCAAAGTCTTATACCTGCCCTCCTGATCATATCTCATTCCTCCATAGTAAATAGAATTCCTAGGATAGATTGTAATTCATCCCAGGTATATAAATTTGGGCCAAGAAACTGGTCCACCTGTTTGGCTACGCCAAGCGGGTCCTCTAATAAGTTCCCCATTTCTTTTTTAAAAATATCTCCAGTGTTGAGGGGAACAGTGACATACCCCGTTCCCGGTTCCCCTTGTGCCCCCACTTCTGGCACAAGCATTTCTCTAAGGGGGTATAATCTTCCTTCCTTAACTTTGCTTCGGGTAACCCGCTGAGGGGGTCCGGGAGATTCAGGGTCAGAATCATTGGTTACAAGTATGAGCGGGTTAGAAGGAGGGGGGGGGTTCTCAGCACAGAGCCCCCTCGAGACAGTTTACTGCAGCCTGTCTCTGAGCAGAAGCCTAAACGCTAATTTGGGGCCGCTCGGTGCCCCCTGCTCCAGCCCCAACCCCCACCCCGGGGCAGCTGGGTGCTCGGGACAGGCCCTCCCGGCTGGGGAGTGGGCAGCTCTGCCCCCCCCCTCCCCCACGCTGGGCCAGGCTCCGCGACACTGCTCCAGGGCTCGGCTTGGGCACGCTGCTCGAGTCGGGCGGTGGCGCCCCGGGAACAAGCCCTGTCCCAGCTGGAGCCAGCAGCGGGAGGAGTTCAGCTGCCCCCTCCCATGGATCCAGAGGGCTTGCTTTCCCTCTGTCCCATCTTCCAGAGTGCCACTCACTCGCACTCTGGGATTATCAACCTCCTAGTGGGATATCCGGCAATTCTTCCTTGCCCCCACCCATGGATCCAGAGGGCTTGCTTTCCCTCTGTCCCATCTTCCAGAGTGCCTTCTTTCACACACACACACGCTTCCCTTATTCGTGACTCGCTCCTTCGCAGGCTATGAGAACTGCACTACTAAAGGGTCCGCACTCGGGTGATCTCTTCGAGACCTCTCACTCATTCGCACTCTGGGATTACCAACCCCAACCGAACGGATAACTGCACAAACGCAAATACTTACTCCTCCCCGGAGTCTTCGATCGGTCTTCGTGCACAAAATTTAAGGGGTTCTGCAGATTCTTTTGCTCACTCCCGAGTTCGAATTAAAAGGGGTTCGGATATCCAGCGTTTTGGCCACGAGATCCTCAGACTGGGGCTATCCGAAGATAGGGCGCCTCCCCTATCTGGGGTTTCGCACCAAAAGATCTGGATCCGAGTCACGGCACCAAATTTGTTATTGATTAATTGTAATTTAGTGGGAAATAACCACTTCTCAATTTTTAGTGATCAATAAAATTTTATTAGCAAGCGGCGAGTGAGCAAAACAGCGCTGGGTGTGCCGGGAGTCTCTGCTCTACCAGGACACACACCTGACCCGGCAGAACCGAGTCCCTTTATAGTGTAGGCTTCATCCATATTCATGATGGGCGTACCCTGAGGGGTCTGCAAAGGTGTAAACAAGTTTTCCCGGGCTTTTCTCAGGTTTTCGCGGGCTTTTCTCAGGTTTCGGTGGGCTTGTCTCAGGTTTCCGTCACAGAAGGGGGGGATGACTCAGCACAAGTGTTTTTGTAGTGGCTTGGAGATGGGGGCCATTTTAGCTCCCTTCTAACAACTGATTTTAACAATAGAAACTATATACACATATCTTATTTCTTATTTACGTAAGAGAATTACAAAACTGTTCGGCCACAACATCCTGACTACAACTTCTTTTTCCCCTTGAGATTTGAATAACAAATACCATATATGTTTTATTACAGTTTTCAGTCCTTAGATCCTCCCAGAACATATAAACTAAACAACGCACACATAAACCAAGTAATTTTTAGCATGGATTAATTCCCACATTTTGAAGGAAATGCAAACAGCACTGGATAGACACATCATGACTGTTTTCATAGGAGTAGCAAAAACTACCTAATCAATTAAAACATTAAAAAAATATATATATATGAATTTCCTGCAGAGAGAAATAGGCTGGAACCCTACTTTCACTGAATGAGAAAGTCTGTGGTTAAAACATAAAAAAAATATTCTCTGCCCCTATTAAATTTGATTGTAAGCAGACTGATTTCAGTCACAGCACAGACTGGCATAAGGAAAAAGGAAGAAGACATAGTTCTACATTTAAATACTTTGTACTAATGGAGTGCTCTATACCCACAGGTCTTCAGACACTTCATAAAGTGTGAATAACTGCTCTTCTCATCTCCCATTTAAAGAAACAAAAGCAACAATGCTAAAACAAAAAGTAGTGAGAGAGCTGAGAAAGGACTTGCAGACAGGTCTCACCTCCAAACCGAAACACGTATTTGGATCAGTTTGACCCCAAATGAAAATTAAAATATCCATGCCCCCCAACTGTCGGGGGAGGCAGCGGGTCTGCCTCTAGTCTAACTGAAGAAGAATTTAACCTTGAAGAAATTCCAGTGTATCCATGAGAGGCGAGAAAGTCCTGAGAAGTGCCATGGAAACAAGATTAGAGAACTAAGATAAGAAGAACTGTCCTGACGATTCAGGCGAGAAACTATCACCCAATCGTGAACTGTTAGTTACTAAAGTAAACCAATCCTGTATGAACACCTACTTTGAAGAAGGTTATAAAAAAGCTTGTTAAAACAATAAAGGGGCTTTTGCAGCCATTTTGGTCGCTTTCACACAATCTGATGTTTGTCGTGTCCGTCTCAACTGCGACAAATGGTGACCCCGACGTGATAAATTAGAGCGACGTGATAAATTAGAGCGACGTGATAAATTAGAGCGACGTGATTAGAGCGAAGTGGTCATTTAAAGGAGAAGTATAACGGCGGCGGGAAGAGCCGCGGAGACGGAGCCCGGTGTAGCTGAGAGCAGAGGGAATCTGCCTGGTCCGGACCTGAACTTCGACACCTAAAAAGGTGAGCCACCGGGAACGGGACTGTAATTACGGGGCAGTCATTAACAAAGGAAGAGGAGACAATTTTGTCTACCTGGAAAGCCCTATTAAAAAGAAAGGGGGTTAAAACCTCAGAACAAAGCCTGAAAAAGATTTTGCTATGGAGTAAGATGCAAGGCTTTGAAGCCACAACAGTTACTGCATTCAGTGTGAGTGCATGGCAAGCAGTAGGATTGAAAATATTGGATGAGGTCTCTAAAGGACAAAAAGAGGCATGTGAGTTGGCAACCACATGGCGCTTATTGAGTGAAACCTTAAAGGAATGGAAGATAGAGCGTGAGGCCTCTGATGGGAAACTAACAGACATTCGACCTGAAGACAATGACGGGGAGGACTGTGGCAAAGGGACAAAGGCAGTGGATACCTCAGCCTCAGGAATAGCAGGCAGGAAACCCCTCACGGGCAAAAGCAGATTGCGCCCTCGCCCACCTCCTCCTCCTCCACCATTAAATATTTTGCGGGGCGATGAGGAGCCCCCCCCACCTAGTGGTGCAGCGGCGGCCCCTAGCGGCGCAGCAGCAGAAGGGGTGATTCCATCAGCCCCCCCCGAGGAGGAAAATAGGGCGGGTAACACAGAGCCAGAGAGCGAGAGCGAAAATGAAAGTGAGGGAGAAGAAGCTTTAACCACGGCTTTACAAACTCTACATATCACAGATAAACCCATGGTGAAGAAAGCCCAGCCATGGACTCTCCCTCCATCCACAGTAACTGTAATTCCAAGGTCCCCTGATCGATTTTGGGAGGGAGTTAGAAAGTATGCTGCTGAGGCTGGCAACTGGGATCTGGTTGAACGCCTCAGCCCATACTCTCCAACCCCGGCATGTCCAAAGCCTGTAGATATAGCAGCAGAGGCTTATGGTGCATTCCCTGTTTATAAAGCTGTTGCAGGCACAAATGAGCATGATGAGCACAATCCGATCAGTTGGAAGGTGGTGCAGGATTTGCAGAATAAAGCACAGAAATTTGGAATCAATTCTCCTGAGGTGATGCAACTTATTCGAATAATCAGCACAGATTTGTTGTGTCCATATGATGTTACACATCTCGCACAAGTGCTGTTTCAGCCAGTACAATTACAAGTGTTTCAATCTACTTGGAGGCAGATGGCACGAGCAGCTGCACAAAATAATGCTCGACTGCCACAAGACGATCCGAGGTTAGGACTCGGAGAAGACGCCTTGCTTGGCGAGGGACCATTTAGTAACCCTCAGCTGCAAGCTACGTGGCCTCCGATTGTCCTTGAACAGGCACAACACATAGGGATTACAGCATTAAAGCGAACCATGGAAATGGCAGCTCCAAAACAGAAGTATATTGCTATCCGGCAAGGTCCTAAAGAACCCTTTTTGCAATTTGTAGAAAAAATATCTGCTGCATTGGAGAAACAGGTAGAAGATGAAACGTTAAGACAAATGTTATGCAAACAGCTAGCAAAGGATAATGCTAATGAGGACTGCCAAAAGATAATACAGTCTTTACCAGGAGATCCTTCTATTCCTGACATGGTGGCCGCATGTTCAAAGGTTGGTACAGTGGAACATAAAATGGCGGCTTTAGCTACTGCCATGAACATGCGAAATACAGGAAAATGCTTTGGATGTGGTAAAGACGGTCATATGAAAGTAAATTGCCCGAACAGAAGGTCGGCAGGCAAGCAGCCCATGACTGTCCCACCAGGAACTAATTGCAATAAATGTGGGAAATCGGGACATTTCGCGAAACAATGTCGTTCCAAGTTTCATGCTAACGGGCAACCGATACAGGGAAACCACAAGAGGAGTGCGAGAGGGCACGCGAGGACATCAAATCCCCTCCAGACAGCAGGTCAAATCCCCTCTGTGAGCAGCTATCAGCCGCAACTACTGGCTCAGCAGGGTTGGATGTATCCACTGCCGACACAATAACTATAGTTACAAAAGACATTGTTAAGGTCCCTCTTGAGGCGAGGGGTCCCATAGGACGAGGACTGAGTGCGTTACTTATAGGAAGATCAAGTAGCACCTTAAACGGATTAATCGTGCATGTGGGAGTCATTGATGCTGACTTTACGGGTCAAATTTGTGCATTAGTTTCGACCCTTTATCCACCTGTTACAATTCCAAAAGGTACTCGTCTTGCTCAACTTGTTCCTTTTTTGAGTTGTGTCCCAAAAGCAGAACAGCGACTGCGAGGCGATGGAGGCTTCGGTTCTACAGGACCCCCTCAAGTGTGCTGGTCTCAGACTGTCTCATCATCTCGACCACATATGACGTGCACGCTGTCAAATCATGGACATTCACCGACTACAGTAAGGCTTGCGGGGCTCCTAGATACGGGTGCCGATGTGACTATTATTTCTAACTATCTGTGGCCATCCACCTGGCCAACAGAGGATGTGGACACAGGGGTAGTGGGGCTGGGAGGCTCCGCACGAGCAAGAACAGCAGCTACGGCAATTCTGATCACCAATCCTGAGGGCCAACAAGCAGTCGTTAAACCATATGTGACAGCAGCTCCCCTCAATCTATGGGGGAGAGATTGCTTGTCACAGTGGGGGGTGAAGATTACTACGGATTTTTAACGGGGGCCACTGTGCTGCAGGGTGTTAGGCAACCCACGCTTGTTTTAACTTGGTTAACGAATAACCCTGTGTGGGTGGATCAGTGGCCCCTACCAATGGAGAAATTAAAGGCCCTGCAAGAATTGGTGGCAGAACAGCTAGCTGCTGGACACATTGAACCCTCTCAGAGCCCCTGGAATACTCCAGTGTTTGTGATAAAAAAGAAATCAGGAAAATGGCGATTTTTGCATGACCTGCGGCAGATCAATGCTGTCATGGCCACGATGGGGGCTCTACAACCAGGCATGCCTTCACCGGCCATGATCCCTCAAGATTGGGAAATCATTGTCATGGATCTCAAGGATTGTTTTTTTACAATACCATTAGCTTGTCAAGACAGGGAAAAATTTGCATTCTCTGTGCCTTCTGTCAATCATGCAGAACCTGCAAAAAGATATCAATGGAAAGTTCTGCCGCAGGGCATGAAAAATTCACCAACAATTTGTCAATGGTTTGTGGCACAAGCTTTGTCACCTGTAAGGGAAAGATTCCCTACCAGTTATTGTTACCATTACATGGATGACATCCTGTTAGCATCAAACAACAAGGAGCAGTTGAATGACATGGAGAATGTGACTAGAAATTCATTACAACACTATGGATTAGTTATCGCCCCTGAAAAGGTGCAGAAAGTAGAACCCTGGAAGTATTTAGGACTAACAGTCACAGGTAGGCAGGTAATGCCTCAACCTGTGAAACTTAACCTTGAAGTTAAAACCCTTAATGATGTACAGAAGTTAATGGGATCTCTGAATTGGATTAGACCCTATCTCGGACTGACCAATTCACAACTGCAACCTTTATTGGAATTATTAAAAAATTCCAATGATCCAACAGAACCCAGAGTATTAACTGAGGAAGCATTAAAGGTAATTCACATGGTGGAACGATCTATACACGAGAAATTTGTTTCTCGAATAGATCTGTCTCAATTGGTGCAACTCTTTGTACTAATTGACAAAACTGTACCATTTGGTGCTTTGGTGCAGTGGAATTCTGAGTGGGATGACCCACTGCACATTCTAGAATGGATGTTTCTGTCATTCCGACCACGAAAAACTGCTCCTGGACTGTTTGAGCTTATTGCTGATGTAATCATAAAAGCCAGAAAACGATGTACAGAACTAACAGGGCGTGACCCAGCTAAGATTGTTTTACCTGTTCAGAATTGGTATTTTGAATGGTGCTTGGCAAATAATTATGAACTACAGGCAGCCATGGCGGGTTTTCAAGGACAGGTGTCATATCACCTGCCGTCACATCCGCTACTGAAATTTGCTCGAGAAATACCATTTGGTCAAAAAAATTTAAGCCGCCCAGAACCAGTGAACGGCCCTACTGTTTTTACAGATGGCTCAGGAAAAACAGGTAAAGCAGCAGTAGTATGGTATGAAAACAACAACTGGAACAACAAAGTAGTATATCAAAATGGTTCTCCACAAGTAGTAGAGCTATGTGCAATGGCTGTTGTTTTTTCTATTTTTTCTGTTCCTGTAAATATTGTAACTGACTCAGCGTATGTAGCTAACTTAGTTTCTAGACTAGACAAAGTGGTTTTGACCATGTCAGACAATCAATTATTATTTGATGTACTTTTAGAACTCTGGAAAAGTATTCAACTACGGACAGAACCTTATTTTATCATGCACATCCGTAGTCATACCACTTTACCAGGATTTTATACAGAAGGTAATGCCAGAGCAGATGCTCTTGTTTCCGCTATGGCTCTTAATACTGTTCCTAACATAAAGCAACAAGCTGTATTATCACATCAATTTTTTCACCAAGGATATCGAGCTTTACGACGGCAGTTCGGCTTGTCTCATGCGGAAGCTCGGTCTATTGTAGCCGCCTGCCCTGACTGCCAAGGAACTCACACACCAGTATATTTTGGTACTAACCCCAGAGGTATGCAGGCTTTACAGATTTGGCAAAGTGATGTTACTCACATAAATGAATTTGGCCGACAGAAGTATGTTCATGTTTCCATTGATACTTATTCTCATGCCGTAGTAGCAACAGCACATAACGGGGAGACAGGAAAAGATGTAGTTCGACACTTCCAAAAGGCTTTCTCTATGCTTGGGGTACCACACCAAATAAAAACGGACAATGGCCCAGCATACATTTCACAGAAGGTTCAAACATTTTTTAATTTGTGGGGTGTTACTCATGTTACAGGAATTCCCCATTCCCCAACAGGACAAGCAATTGTTGAGCGTGCACATAGTACGTTGAAGCGGCAGCTTCAAAAACAAAAAGGGGGAATGATTGGGGAACCACCACAGGCATGTTTAGATAAAGCAGTTTATGTTCTTAACTTTCTCCATTACGGGGATAATTCTTCTTTACCTCCTCTTTTTCAGCATTTCTCTTCTCTTTTTTCAAAACAGGATTTGCAAAAAGACATCAAAGTGCATGTTAGAGATCTAATTACTGGCCAGTGGAGTGGACCATGTGAATTATTAACCTGGGGCAGGGGTTATGCTTGTGTCTCTACAGATGCCGGCCCTCACTGGGTTCCTGCTCGGTGTGTTCGGCCTGTGCTGGAACCTGCATCAGGCTGAAGGATGGGTAGTTCCACAACCCAAGCAGAATATCTGGGTAACTTTGGCAAATATGACACATCAAGAAACCTTGTGCCTTTCTACTGCGAACCCGGAAAATCCATTCTCCACCTGTTTGGTGGGAGTGCCAGTAGACACATGGCCAATCCCACAAACCCTTCAGGCTTTCTCTCTTTGCAACTCTTCAAAAAATTGTACAGATAATTGGGATGGTGTATATAGTCACCTTCCACAGGTTACGCAAGAACCCCAAGAGCTAGAGTTGCTAGGCTCTGTTATAATGGATGCTTGTGTGTTTTTTAATTACTCCTATAACACCACACGGAGAGGGCAAAATGTGAATGCAACTAATGCTGCTTATCATAATTCAACTGCTTGGTGCAATTATACTTCGACTAACATCTCACGATCTTTTGCTGTTCCTCTTGCATTACCTCCTGGTGTGTTTCTAATCTGTGGAGATCGTGCCTGGGGAGGCGTCCCATCTAAACTAAATGGAGGCCCGTGTAGCCTCGGACGTCTCACGTTATTAACACCAAATGTGTCAATGATTCTGAATATGACTCGAAAACATAAGCGAGTCCCAAGGACCGTTCATCGGTTTGAAAGTTCTTGTCGAGATAACGTTGAATTCTGGAATCCAGGCCAGATCATAACGGCCTCCATATTGGCACCAGGAGTTGGTGTTGCAAATGCCTTAACGACTTTGAATAAGTTGGGATGTTGGCTTAGCAAACAGACTAACGCTACTTCTTTAGCTTTAAGTGGCCTTTTAACTGATGTTGATAGTGTTAGACATGCTACTTTACAGAACAGGGCTGCAATTGACTTTTTGCTTTTAGCGCAAGGACATGGATGTGAAGATTTTGAAGGAATGTGTTGCATGAATTTGTCTGACCACTCAGAATCTATTTTTAAAAGTATACAGCAGCTGAAGGATGGTGTGAGGCGTCTAACAGAAGAGGACGGATTGGATTGGCTTACAAGGATGTTTAAAGGATGGGGACTTTCTGGATGGTTGATATCTCTGGTCAAAACTGTGGGGGTCATGATCTTGGTAATTGTGACTGTGCTTTGATGTTGCCATGTCTTGTCAGTCTTCTGCAAAGGGCCCTGCAGAAGACTGCTTCTGCAATATTTCTAGCACAAATACAAAAAGGGGGAATTGTCGGGGGAGGCAGCGGGTCTGCCTCTAGTCTAACTGAAGAAGAATTTAACCTTGAAGAAATTCCAGTGTATCCATGAGAGGCGAGAAAGTCCTGAGAAGTGCCATGGAAACAAGATTAGAGAACTAAGATAAGAAGAACTGTCCTGACGATTCAGGCGAGAAACTATCACCCAATCGTGAACTGTTAGTTACTAAAGTAAACCAATCCTGTATGAACACCTACTTTGAAGAAGGTTATAAAAAAGCTTGTTAAAACAATAAAGGGGCTTTTGCAGCCATTTTGGTCGCTTTCACACAATCTGATGTTTGTCGTGTCCGTCTCAACTGCGACACCCAACTGGAAAATTCAGTTGCAGTATTCCAGAGTCATTCTCCGATTTTTAACTCATTTGCCTAGGCAGGATCAGTGCTGACATGGAAATATGAAAGACTTCTGTTTGAAAAAATCAGAATATCCTGATTTTCTTAAAAGGAATTCCCATTTTTCTCAGCCAGTCACAGATTCAGGAAACACCTTCAGTTCCTGAGAAGTTGTATTCTCAGCAAAATTGGCTATTAATTTAGCAGTGCTTTGCGTTGGCCGATTAGCAGTCAAACCTACATTTCATCAGACAGAACATGCTGTCTTCTATTTGATATGGCAGAGCCCTGGAAAGACTCCTCCTTCATGCTGTTTATTGAAAACAGGATCCATTTAGGTATAAAAACCAAACAAACAAGCAAAAAAAACCTCTTGCAGTTTCAGCAAGTTAACTCATCAGTATTGGCTTCTGTGATAGATAGTAAACTATTTATTCATCAAATTCAGTTAAAACAATGGAGAAGTAAATCACCACCTGAGCTATGTAAAGCTAATATTGCTACATTGTATAAAACTAACCGACTAACAGAAAGCGCTTAGCTTAACTAACATAATAAATCAAGGCTGTGTAGGGGGTAGGTAGAAGATATAGTGGTGCGTCCTTATCAGAGCTTTAACAGAGACATGTAGAGACAAGAGGCAAGCAGAGACATGTCAGAGAACTACAGAGGCTGCGCAGAACCTTGGGGTGAAAAGTTCAACGGCGAGGAAGAGGAGATACTTCATCTCTACGACCACTATTCAGGACTCTGCGACCACCGCCCAGAACTGTTGAAGTTTACTGCGCAGAGAAACCTCATTAAAATATGAAGCGGGGGTAGGCGGGGATAGATTATGAATATATATGAGAGTTTCATTAATATACATCACTTTGTAACACATAAGCAAGACAAAAAAACTTCGAAAGTGCGCGCCATTGGTGGAGTTGAACTCCCCGGCCGCCCAGCGCTGTTTTGCTTGTTGCCGCTTGCTAAATAAACAATTGGAATTTTTATTGGCCCTGTCTCACATCAATTTGAGAATTTACCTATAACAGCTTCCTTTGTTGAAGCACCTTGAGCCTATTAGAAACATACACCTTCACTGACATCTTGCTGTTCTGCTTGGAAAATTCAGCAAAAAGCTACCTATTTATCTTTGCATGTACATCCACATAAGTTATGTCAGCTGGCTGTCACCAGTGTGACCAAAGTTCTAGGCACACAGGTTACTGACCTCAAAACACACTGTTTGAAGTCCTTGTTTGACATAATTTGTGTTATTCTCTACGTCAATAGCTATTTCATCTGTTGTCTACTATATTTACAACTGAACAAAATAAAGAGAATAGAAACTATTACTCAATGCAGTTTTCCTTAGACATTCTCCTGTCTCACTACAGGAATAATTTCAGCTATGCTAGCAAATATCCTACCTTTTAAGAATAAGGATGTATAGGTATCTGCAATGAACATGAATAATTTCTAATGTTATTAAAAACTCAAAACTTCCAATTTAAGAATCATAGTTGAGAAACATGAACCCCTCACAAAAATGTGCCTGACTTTCCTCTTCATTACTTCAGCTGAAAATCATTCAGAACTACTACAATAAAATCATGCTCCATATTTTCACTGCACGATGAACATGCAACGTGGAGGTAGTATCTGACTTTTTTTAGGGAAGAGTGTACGTATAGCCAAATGAAACTGCGTTCCCAGCAACCAATAACACTGAACTTTGATATGAATTAATGATACAGAGGAAGGGCAGGAACAAAGGGAACTGGGGGGCAAAGGGGAAGATAAGCAACAGACTTGCCTAAAAAGAGGCCAGAAATCCCAAACTTGTGGTCTGTGTTCTCTTCCCATCAGAGGCAGGCATGGGCATTAGCTGTGGTTTCAACAGATCAGACCTGCATTGTGATATTCCCTTACAAACTGCAGCCAAGGAGGAGGGGCAGGGCAGGGAGAAAAAAAGAAAGAGAACAGAGACAGGGGGTTACAGCCAACAATACAATATATCCATCCCAAACAAAGATGGCATGGATCTTCCATCATCCCCATGTCAATGTTCTCAATAATATTCATCAAACAATTTATTAAGAATTCTGAGGTGAAAAGTTTGTTCATAGGAATGTTCCTGTGATGAGGCTTTAATAAATCACAGTTCCTGTATGGAAAGAAATACATACCACATTAGACTTCCCTTGTCAAAGTTCACTGCTGAGATTCTTGGTGGCCACAGCTGCTTTAGACACCCAGTAGCTACTACAGCATTCACCTAAAACTGAAACCAAAACATCAGATAAGAAAAATTGGCATGTGTAACACATACTCAAGCAGCACTGTGGCATAATTTGCAGCGTATAGCTACATTTGTTATACCTGAAATCAAGCCTCATGTTTATTTGTAACAGCAATAGCCATCTGATTAAAAAAATAATAAAACTATAGCATCTATTTCTGAATCATTTGTCTTGGATAATTAATTTGCCAAGAGCATGAGTCACCCAGTTAGAAATGAGTTAGAAAATTACTCATTTCTAACTTTATACTAATATTATCCTTAAAATAAAAGGATTCCTCCCTTACCCCTAAATATTGCATGTTTTGTTTCTTTTCACAATGCCAAAATCTGCTTTATACAGAATTTTTGGATTGTTGGAATAATTATCTTAGGTTTATAACACCATTCACCCAGAAAGATCTTACGGTGCTTTATAAATGTCTGTGTATTCTTCAGTGCACCCCCATACATGATGCAGTACATGACAGTACTTGGCAACACTATACAAAAGCACCTGACTGGAACTGCAGTCAGATCCTATAATCTGTTGAAACAGCAAAGGGAAACTCAGATGCACAAAACTGAATTACTAACAACAGAATTTTGCTGTTTACAGCTCAGTTTTTGCAAAATGGGGTTTATTCTGACTACAGAGGGTCAGATCAGCCAGTGCTTGGTAACACTCATCATTTCAGTGGAAACCTTTCAATTTCTTCAGATTTCAGCTGTGAGCAAACTTTCAGTAAGGAAGCCTGGCCTGCTTCAAAACTCTTCTCATCCTTGGCTGCAGCATGTTGTGACAACATCAGGGCAGCATTAAATGGAGAACTTTATGCTGAACAACATTTGGAAATACTCTCTCTAACTCTGCAAGTCTGGATATGCCCAAAGGCTGCAATCCAGCCAGCCTCCTGCATATTTGACTCCTTGCTGAAGAATTGCCAAAGATGCAACTTCAGAAGCAATTTAGCCAATCTAAGACTGCCTAATAGATGAGAAGCAGCCCTGCTCTTTTGTCCCACCAGCATTTCTGCCTGCTCTTCTGCTGTCCCAGCACCTGTTTGGCCACATGGATCTACTTGCTGATTTGGCTGAAAATAATGGTATAAAAACATGTTTAAAAAACTAGCTGCTCATTAATCAACCCTTTGAGAAGCAACAGAGACTTCATGAGTTTTCATCATCTTTCATCTGCTGGTGCACTTTCAGGGAAGAAGACTGTGCTTCTCTTCAAGGACTGCAAAGAACACTGTAGTCCCATCGCATGGCACAAATACAGGCTCTTCTTTTCAGGAGTATGACTTCATTCTATGCAGGGCAGATGTCTAGTGTGTATTAAGCTCCCTGCCTTCTGTTTTTCCTACAGGATGGGCAATGGCCAGCCTGAAATACTACTAAAACATAAGCTTACAAAAGAAAAAAAAAGGAAGATGAGCTCAGACCAAAACAGGAAATGCCCTGGGCCATTTGTTATTGTCAAAGAGCCATTATTTTCAAGTCCTTTAAAGATGTGACTGGTTAAGAAATTTGTTTTCTAAATGTTAATTCCTTGCCCTTTTATCATGCTTTAGGATAACTGTGTTACCCAATATTAGACATTAAATTTAACATCTAAACTAAGCGGCTAGAAAGCAAGGTTCCTCCAGGGGGCAATTCAGGTTATGGTTATATTGCTTAGCTGTACCATGTAGCATAACTGGAAAGAACAAGAGTTTAACTTAGGCCTGAAACTATTCTGAGCATTTCTCACCACTGGCTCTACAGGAAGCCCAAGTTAAAACATCTGAAGGTCAGTGGCATGACTATCCCACTCCAGTCACATCTTCACTTAAGTTCAAGGAGAAGCCCTGAGTGCCCAAAACCATGATGACATTCCGAGGAATGGTACATAACATCAGAGAATGGCACTAGTTTCTGAGGTCAAGACAGACAGTTGACACTTGCCAAGGATAAAAGAAGCTCTGTCTTGGGTGTCAGAGCCAGAAAGATGAGTAATACTACACTGAAATACTGTAATGGCTGCACTGTAACATATCCTGCTCCTTGGATTTAGCCCATGTTACATGAGCAGTAAGCTTCTTACTCTTGAACCACATCTTTTTGAGGCACCTTATATTTTTGAGACACAGAAGTGTCCAGTCTTCTGGCTTCTACACAGAACTATATATATATATATATATATGTACACACACACCCCCCTTTAGTGGAGATCTTTCAGTTTCTTCAGCTATCAGATAAATATCTGATATTTATTTAGATATATCTTGGTATCTTGGCCAGTTTCCCCATTTCAGAATGGCATGACTCTAGATATGTATTGACTTCATGTTCCAATTTATTTATCTTGTTAAGCTTCTAGTAAGAGGACAGCAACAGTTGAGAATGTAACGAGCAACAGAATGCCTTTGGTAAAGTTTTCTGGGCTGTTCTGAGGGCTCTGGGACCATTAGACAGCTATTTACAGCCTCTGTTTTATATAACACTACAAAAGAAGAAACAGTATTCTCAAAAAAGTAATCCTAAGGATTAAAGCTTGAATTTCTTACACCATGAAGAATTTCCATAAGCAGCCCGGAACTGAAATAAAACTTCTGAAACCTCAGTTGAAATAAAATTCAAACATATGTTTCATTTCAGGAAAGTCAATCCTGAGATTTTTACCTTTAAATAATGGTTACCCATGTTGGTATTTACACAGCTCTGTGGATGATTGAAAAAGAATCAACAACACATGGAGAGAAATAGTTTTACTAGTAAGATTTGGAATTCATGCCCAGCCCTTAACCTGGAGGTTTCAAGCTAACATACTGTCTGCAAAAAAAAATAATTAACATCATGTATGGCAAAAAGTGCAAAACAGGCCTAGTCCCAGACTTAGAGATAAAAAGACATTATGCAAATATTTGCAGAACATAGGCATAGGTTTAGAAATTAAAAAAAAAAAAAAGAAAAAGAAAAAGAAAAAAGGGGACATTTTAGGGAACCAAACAATATTTGGATACACAGTTCAAACACCCTTCATGAAATATAAGCAGCACATATAAAAAACATTTTCTGAAGTAGCCAGTGTTCCTGTACTGTATCTGTCCTTCTGCATTAACCATACCACTCTATTTTTATGTCCAAAGGATGTAACCTTGAAACCCATAGGAAAACTAAGATGGCTGTGTGAAAACAGCGGCAAAGCTCATACTGACTTCTCTAAGTACAGGATTCGATTTATTATTCCAGCTGTATAGCTATTTCTAACAGTATGTCCTGAGACATCAGTAGAATGTCGGCTAGGAGAGAAGAATATTACACACCTAGTTGATACCAACCGTCACTCTTTCTGCTTGTGCTTTCTATGGCAAGGTTTTCAGTTATGTGATTACCAGTAACTCAAAAATGCCTGGTTTACATGATTCAGCATGATCACAACCCAAAGTGAGACAGTGTACCGGCTCTGGCTGGGATGGAGTTAATTTTCTGGGGCACATCACAAATGCCCCAGAAACTATATTTAGCAACCAGTTCTACGGAAAAGCCATCTATGCAGACTTTTCTTAAAAATAAGACAGCACGCAATTTAAGAGCAGTCATCTTTTCTTGTATAAATACACTTTCACAAAAAAACCTTTGACCGTATATTTTTTAAACAATAGTTTTACTATTCACAACATGTATCTTAAATACCTGATAGCTAAGCTATTTGCTACATGACTATGAATCAGTCAGACAAAACAGACTGAATGTTTTGACATTTGACAACAAATTGCATCAGACATTGACACTGACAAACAAAATGAATCAAACAGACAAAACATTTACAGGACAAATACTTGTGTCACAATGTGAAAACAGTTCTTACCATTTTCTCCAACGGAGGCCACTTTTGCTGTTACATTGACTACTGTGATACTGTGTTGTTTGGCCTGATCAGCCAACTCCTGTCTAAATGCTTCAGCCCCTTTCAGCAATAAAGAAGTAAAATACTTAGCCATCACTGGTGGTCTTACAGCATCTGTGCCAGAGTTACAGAAAGACCCTAGAAAACGCAGAAGAAAAATAAAAGTTGGGTTTTTTTCCCCTCCAGTTAGTAAAGCTTCAGTTTCCTTTGGTAGTAAAACATATAAATATATATATATGCACATACATACACAAAATATTTCTCAATTATTATTCATCTTGAGAGTCTATTAAATTTTACTCCAGATTGGCAGTTTAAATGAGTAGGGTATGTCACAGAAACATTTAAGAAACATACTTTATCATCATTTATGCTGTGATGATGTTAAAAAGCTCCTGTGAGGTTAAGAATGCACTGTATTAGGCAAACATGAGTACAACTGCGCTAATGGAAGGCCCTAATGATCCTGCCTTGAAAAGCTTCCTAATCATAGTAACAAAAGATTTAAATGGATGGATGGATGGATGGATGGATGGATGGATGGATGGATGGATGGATGGATGGATGTAAAAAATATACAGCACACTAATACTGAAAAAAACTGCATTACTAATTCCTCAAAATATCCAAGCCATTCACTTATTTTAGTTGCTAGAGCCAGTATAGAACACTATTACTGTGAGGCACTTGGTTACACACGCTTCTTTAAGAGCTGTTCGAATTAAAGTGACCTGAGAACCTAAGTACACTCATACACTTGGTAAGCGTAATGATCCAAGACACACAATTATGTTTTCAGGTACATTTTTAAGCCTGTTGATGAGAGATAGAAGTTTCTGATTTCAAAATGCTAGATCTGACCTTCAAAACAGTAATCATTTATATTACCGTATTGCAGAGAATAATCGATTTTGAAACTATTTGGTTTAATTACAAGATTAAAAGGTTGGTTAAAGCTGAAATGATCTCTTTAGCTCATCAGAGAATTATGCAATAAATCAAAGGGTAGAATGAATAACCAGGGTGGAGGGAGAAACAGCAATAGCTTTTTTGTCTCAGTTGCACTCTTTCCAAGGACTAAGTCTTGAGTTATTCAAATTGAACAACATACATCTTAGTAAATATAGTTCTTCTATACAATACAAAACAATACAGCTCCTGCTCAAGGAGTAATACTATGTTTGCCATGTACATGCTTTCAAATGAAGCTATGAAGATTTGAAAATTATATGCTGAGCACATGTAGCACATTTTTATAACACAAAACCCTGTCATGGGACCAGGTGGCCTCAATGCATCTATGAAAAGCACACATGCAGCAGTACCTAAACATGCCTTAACACAACCATGCCTCCAGCTGTGAGCTCCCTGTCTCTTCTCTTCTCAGTGAATGACTTTAAACGACCACAGGGCAACAGGCAACCCCAACACCTTACTTGCCACAGCAGCCAGCCCTGGCGCTGGGAAGCCGCCAGAGGCCAAGTGTCAAGGCCCGAGTCCAGCACCAGGTGCTATGGCTTGCCTCCAGCAGCCCATCAGCGATCCCCTCCTTCCTCCCCAGGCCCCCGGCTGGCTATTTCACACTGCCATGTGCTGCTCAAGCCCCCTCTTTGCCGGTGGGTCTGGGATTCATTTTCCAGACTGTATTTTATGCTTCCAGAGCACCTCAAGGGAGCGGCCTCATGACCATCCGCCAACTCCTTCCTCCCACCCTGCCCGAACTCCCGCAATTACTCAGTTAACCAAATTACCCACGAAACAGCCGCAGCATTTGGAGGCCGGCGGCTGGCAGAAAGCTCCTGCCCCTGGGGAAAGGGCCCCGACTACAGATACCGCCGGGGACGGCTGCGGCTCCGGCCCCACACCGCCGTGGGGCTCCAGCCAGCCGCCCCCCACCCTGCAGGGCTGGACCCCGCCTGCTCCCGGCCGGGGACGCCCAGCCCCGCTCGGATCTCCTGGGCCTCGACGCCGTCACCTGCCCCCGGGGTGACGCCTCCCGAGCTGGGGAGCGCCCGCGGCAGCCCCCAGGCCGGGCGCCTTCTGCCGGGGCTGGGTGCGAGGGCCCGGCGGGGTCGGGGCGGCGGCGGGTGGTCTGTGGCCTCGCTTCGCGCCGAGGCGGCTTCCGCCAGCGCTGCCGGGCCAGCGGGGCCGGTGGGGCCTTGACGGTGGGGCCGAGGTGCTACGGCTGGACGTTACGGCGGGCCTCGCGCTCCGGGCCCCGTCACCTTGTCTCCCGTCGTTAATTTGACGTAAGTTCAGGTCCCTTTGAAGGAAGAGACGCTGTGCTGGCCGACTGACACCGGACCGCAACGTGAATATCGTCTGCTTGCCAGTGACTGCCTCTGCGCCCCTCGGTTCAAGGGAAGGCTTGAACGTATGCACGCTGATGCACAACAATTACACGGACAAACTCAAGTCATTTTTCTCTTAAGTTTGTGCCTTTAAAGCTAATCTTGAGCAGGAAACAAGCAAATAGTTGAAGAATTGAAAGTCAGCTGTGGAAAAAATATATTGGATGAACTGGGAAATGTGACACTGAAGAAGCAGCTTATTGCTTAAAAGACATAAAGGAAAATATACCTATATCAGTAAAGAAGAATGCACAAATCAACAGCCTGCAAAGTCATGAGTTCACAAAATCAGCTGTATATGACTTAGAAATAATGTCACCTGAAGGCAATTGATGGCACTGGGCCAACGAGGGTACCACTATATAGGTTCAAATTAAAGGCAGTGTGAAATGCACCCACAGGACTGTGCAAATCACAAGATCAATGACACGCACTGCCCTGAAAGACAGGTGAAAAGGGGCTGATATGGCAGACTACCAAGAAGGTAACGCAGCACACCATTTTCCTCCAAGGCACCTCTGTGACAAGGAACGGGAGCTTTCCTGCCAGTCAGCTCCAAACAAGCCCTGCAGAAGAAGGACTCTCCTCCAACCAGGATGGGAAGGCAGCGCTGTCAGGGCACAGGGAAGCGCAGCAGAACCAGGAGTGCTGAGGGGAAACTGAAGTGCTTTGTCAGTTCCCCGGGGAAGATGAGTTGAGTACAAAGACGCTGAAGCCAGTTCTGGTTTGGCTGCTGCTCAGATGTGCTGAAGGATGCTGGGCCAAGTCCCAGAAGTGTTGACTGTGTCTCTAATTTCTTCTGACAGCAGTGTAAAAGCTACCCGAGATACGCTGTCTCAGAGGGCATCATCTCATCACTCTGATGAGGAGACTATCCACAACTTTTCAATCCTGTCCCAAATATAAGGAGCATAAGTTTCTAAGGGTAATGATGAGAGCTGTAACAAGTAATTCATAAAAAAAATCTTTTCCCCTTGCAGAGTGGCAACCTTGCTCCACAAGTTATAGAGGACTTAAAAAGAAACATAATTTCAGGAGCTAATGAGTTAACACTTTTGGCAGCAGATATTTTTGTTGCAACTGGCTGTCCTTGCATAAACTACTTTAAGGAGAATATATTGGTGAAAAGCCATATAGGTTATTTACATAGATAGAGTTTCATCATCTCCCACTCCAAAACAGGCTGGGTTGGTTATGCTGATGTAATGTTTTCTTTATCATGGTTTGTGTGAGGCTAGGAGCACATGTTAGATTGTGTTTTGCTCTTTTAGTATGTTGATGGTAGTCCTTTGAGATACTAGTTTAAATTACGCAGCATGTGCAGTATTTTAAAATCAGTTTCAGAAATCTAATATTCAAACAAAACCAAAATACTGCTTGTACTATGAGCTTTGTTATGCCCCAAGTTCTGCAGAAAACAGCACCCAACATTTTTAGGAATATACCTTGAAAAATATTCCGAGAAGATCTTCAGTTTTCCTTTTCAACAAGTAGAAGAGAACAACTTTCAGGTTTGCTCGCAGGAGCTAATTTTCCCCTTTATTTGAGAACCATTCTCAGTCCCTTCCTGGTATGAAAAAGGTGGTTTGGCATTAGGTTAGTTCAGTAGTTTGAATTCACTGTTCTGTTCAGGATAGAAACTAAAATACTTTTAAAAAAGTTAGCCTAAGTCTTAAAGAATGTCTACAAGAGCTTTTCGGTTTTGTTTGGCAAGCAATTTCAAATCCAAAATCGCATCACTTTCTGCTGTTAAAACACACCGACTCTTGCAACATGGTCTGCATCTGAACTGAAATCAAGCACACATCTTTTACTGATACGACACAACCTCTGTTTAACGAAAGATGGGATATAATCTTAAAGACAACCTCATCAAAGCAGCTGATACAGGATCTGTGTAGAATTATTCTTTTACAGAATTGCTTGCACTAGCTGGCATTTTCTTCAAATGAAAGACAAACGTTTGGTTTTGGTAGTTATTGACTACTTTCAAGTTACTTTTCCTTTTATTTCAATTTAAAACAGGCAGACATTCTTTATTAAAGTTCAAAGAATTCCTGTCTGAGTCTAAAGAGAAACTTATGGTGATTTTTGTTACCTAAATCCGTACATTTCCATACTCTGGGTGCCTGCAACACAGAAGCCTCAGAGAACACCCCTCGCAGCGCAGCGCGCCCCCACTGCGAAGCCCAGCCGCCGCCTCAGAGGAAACCTCCCCCCCGCACCGCCAGCCGGGCTGCCCGGCCCGGCCCGGCCCGGCCCCGCCGCGTGCCCCCCCCCGACTACATTTCCCGCCGAGCCTTTCGCCGCGGCAACGTCCGCCCTCCCTCGCCGGCGGTCGCGTGACGGCGCCGAGCTCTGCCATTGGTCAGATTTGAAAAGAATCGCGGCCGTGCCTTAGTTTTGTTGGTGAGTCGCAACGGTTGCCTGGCGGAGGTCGGTGGCTGGGCTCGCTCAGCCTGCCGTGCGCTCTCCGGTAAGGGGTTGTGGGGCTGTCGGGCTGCCGGCCGCTCGCTAGAGGAGGGAAGGAGGCGGCGGTTTCGACCTCGGGGTCGCGGAGCTGGGAAGCGGTGCTGGGGGGTCTGCGTGGCGGGCGGTGCTGAGGCCTCTTCCCCTCGCTTCTCCCCTGGCACTACGGTGGGTGAAAACTTGTGGAGCGGGGGATGTGTGTGTGAAAACTTTTAGGTACTGCTGAGGGGCGTGCAAGTCACGGGTAGCGTCCAGGGCTATGACCAGGCCATGCGACAGTGTCCCGTAAGAACGGGACAACACTGCGAAGCCTTGCAGTGAGAGATTGGTAATTGCGGAGGAAAACTTTTCTTTTAAATTTTTTAAAGTGTAAGTACGGATGCGTTATGTTTCTTTATAAGCTGCCAGCTGTGAGGTTTGGAGCCTTTTCAACCCTTGTGCTGTCTGACAGTGCTACAGGTTGTGTGTGTACCGTGACCAGGTTTTGCTTTGTGTGCCATTCTGGATACCCTTCTCTTAAGGTGTCTGCAGCTCTAAACTCTGTTGTCACGATAAGCAGAATTACAATAACGTATCCCAGTATACAAGTACATTTTAGAGGCTACAGCCGGGCAGTATACCTGTTTACCCCAGAACATCTAAGGTAATTACAGTGCTGTATGACACAATGTGCAGACAGATGGACAGTTTGCATCTTGTGTTTTACATGCTATTAGTGGTTCAACCTGACTTATCTGAATGCTGGGCTCATATGAATGCTTTGAATTCCAGCTTTACATACATAGCTTAATGTTTGTATTTTGCCCCTTAGGTAAAAAAGCACAGAGTGAGAGCATAATCTCGACAAATCACACTTTAAAATAAGCTTATATTTAAAACAACTAAACTGTCAGTTACCTAACAACTATGTTTCCTGTCAAGGTCTGGTAAGAGTTTTGCCCTGTGACTTTGTGTAGCTGATGAGGAAGACTTCTAGATCGTGACAGCACAGGTATGTTTCTTTCCAGTAGTAGCTTATTCCCAACTTGGTGTTTGTTCAAGCTTTGTCAGTATTTCAGGCCAAGTTTTTCCTGGTTTTCATATAGTTGTCTGACAAAATAAGAACTGTAGATTAAACTAAACATTGCTGCTTAGTTTATGTATAGCTTTACCTCATTTGCCTCTTGGTGAAGTTTGTCTGGCTTCATGAAGCCTTGTATCTGCCTTTTACAAGCTAGATAGTCAGGCTGAACTGTTAAATGTTTTGACACCAAAGTGCTGGCATATTTCAGGTTTTTTGCTGGGCGGAACAAAAATATTACGACTGCTTAATAGGCAACACCTTTTCTGAACCAGCCCTGGTCTGTCCACTGTTTTAATGAATGCTGTGTGTTCTCCATTAGTATTTAGAGACAAAATATATATACGTGGCTGTAGCATAGACATGGGAATGTAGTATTAGACCATTGACTCATCATGTCCAAAGCTTCAAAACTGTAGGAGACCATGTGGTAGATGTCTAATTGCTGGAATGCTTGCTGCCATAGTCTATGAGCCCAGTGAGTTGCTGTCATAGTCTGTGAGCCCAATGAGTTAAACTTAATTCATAACAAAAGCTGCCAAGCCACGTCTGTAACATCACAGGAAAAAGCAACTGGAGAGTGAAGGGCAGACAAAATATGCTAATATTTTGAAATAAAATGCACTTTTTAAAGATTATTTTGAAATCTACCTGTCTACTATCAACGCTGAATCAATTTACTTTCATTTTCTATAGCAAATTTTCACTGCCCAGATTCTGAGATGCACAAAAATCATTAAATTTTGGATTAATAGATGAATTGCTGATCTATAAAATGACTGAAAAAGTTACTAAAAAGCAATTCTGTAACTTGCCCTCTGGCATGAGGTCTAATTTTCTAGTGTCCCCTTAATAGCTAAAACTATATGCTAGTCTTCAGAATTTTTCTGAACTCTGTCATGCATTAAGCTACATTGTGTTATATTTATAATACCAATTATTTATCAGGTCCTGCAGAGATAACCATGAAGTCTGGGTTACTCTTGCAATGAACTTTTATTCTAAATGGACACAATAATGGGATGATGGAGAAACGGATGTGGAACAATATGATTGTTTGGTGTTTTTATTTTTTAATTCTATCTTCCTTGTCAAACATGGGTTTTAGCAAGGTTGTGGTATATGTGTAAGGCTTTTTCCCTCGTAAACAGTTGCTTTGCATTGAAAGAAGAATGGCTGGTCTTGTTTCATCGTGATGTGAACTCCATTGCAGACCCTCTCCCCAGCTATCAGAAACTTGCTGTGTAAATTTTGAATAGGATAAAGAAAGCTTTCTCCTTAAAGAAACTGCAGCTATCAGTTTCAAATTGGCTTGTCTTATATAAGAGACTTCAGAAGCTCTATGTTATGTGATCAGAAAACAAAAGAAGGATTTTATTTTATCTCGCAGGATGGAACCAAATTTGGATAAAGAGGAATTTTTCAGACCATCCTATATTGCTAGTGCTGAGCCACTTCAAAGAACAGGGCCAGTAAGTGTGGAAGACCTTAAAACAGATCTCTCTGGTGATTTTTCTTTGGTTTCTTCAGACTCGGACACAAGCCAGGTAAGAAAGCTTTAACGTTTGCATTGTTTGGATATTTTTTAATAAGCTTAGTCTTTTCATCAATACGAATAATCAGAATTTTACAGAGAAGATGAAAAGCATCTTTAGTATGTTTTTAATTTGGAGGAGATAGATAGGATTAGACTAAGTTGTGTGGCACTGCATTGATACCTTATTGGGCGCATCAGTCTTGGAGCAGCTTAATCATAGAATGTTTTTGTGGGTTTCATTCTTGATTTCTCATTGCCTTAGTGTCGTGTGTGTGTGTATATATATATGCTGCAAGATTATGAACTCTTAAGTTATCACAGCGAACTTCTGCAGAGGCCTAAGCACTTGTGAAAACTGATGTAGTGAATTACTTTTGCTTCTCTTGTCATCAAATAAGTCTGTTCAAAGTAGCCTGGTGAAAATAAAACTGCCTTAAGATGCTAGCTATCCAACAAAGAAGCTAGTCAAATTTCTAACTTCCTTATTTTTTTTTTATTTAAGAGGAACGTTTTGGAGCCTAAGGGACACATACAAGTTTGCCTGCGTATTAGGCCATTTACATCGTTGGAGAGAGAAAATGAATTGCAGGTGTGACATTTATATAACTTGAAAATACCTTAAATGTATGCTTGGGGTTTTTGGTTTGTTTTTTCCTCTAAGCTGAGCTTTTCATACACTTTTCATGCCTGCATTGTTTCTGGTTCCTTTTAATAGAGCTGTGTTTCGATTGAAGATTCAACAAGTGTCATACTGAAGCCACCCCAATATTCTTTGAGTCGACTGAGTGAAAAAACTGTTGGACAGAAGTTCACTTTTTCACAAGTAAATGAATTGTCTTTAAAAATTTTTAATCTTTTCCTGGAAAAATTTGTTTAACTTTATATTATTAAATAGCAATCCAACTAGATTTTTAAACTGTCAATAGTCTTTAAGATTATAAACATACAGAATTTAAAGGATTCTTTAAAAGTCTCTAATGATTGCTGAAACAAAATAAAGATGTTTCTTGGTAATGCTCAGGTGTTTGCCCCTGAAACAACTCAAGAAGAATTTTTTGAAGGCACCATGAAGCAACCAGTGCAAGACTTCTTAGATGGATATAATCGTCTTATTTTTACATATGGCGTTACAAATGCTGGGAAAACCTACACATTCCAAGGTATAAGTAGAAATGTGTTCTTGAATGAAATTCCTTTTTTTTTTTTTTTTTTTGAGAGGATTACTTCTAGCAGAAATATTATAACTCTTTCCTTTATTTAAGCTGTAGGCCCTGTACATTGGCTTCTCTTGAATAATAATAATAATAAATAGCCTTTGAAAGTCTCCTTCCATAACCAATATCACTAAACTGCCAACTGACAGTCACTGCCAGAGTTTACGTAAACATACAGTGGTATTGCTTTGTAAGGCTGTAATAATTTCAACCAGGTGTATGTGACTTCTTTTTTCCTCCAAGTATCTAGAGGGTGGAGGGGGGAGTTAAGAAAATATGTGTTCTGTATATCAGAATGTGAAAAGTGTGTAAGTCCAGACTCATATTTTCTTAATCATTATTATAAAGGTCATATGCATCTTATATGCATTGTCTCCAAATAAGGAATAGTATTTGAGTCCGTTTCAATTATTACAGGCAGAGCATAAATGTTTTGAAACATATTTGAGTACTTCCAAGTATTTCTGTCTTGTCTCGAGTTTCTGAGTTTATCAATAATATCCTAGGAGACCTTGTCTCCTGATGTACTGTTTCTGTACTGTTAAAGCTCAATATCCTTTCTGGTTGGAAGATGTCATTCTTTAATTATTTTTCAAAACATTTTAACAAATAAGGTGGCTTGATTTAGATGGAAACAATTTCTCCTGTAATAAAATGGCAGTTCTAGATTCTATAATGCTTATTTTATACACAGAAGTAGTAGAAGGACACTATGTCTTATGCCATATGAAATTGATCTTTATTGAAGTGACATTGTCTTCTAAGTGATCTTCTGTTAGGTAGATTATAACTAAAGACTACTGCCAGTATTTTCAGTTATCATTAATCTGGGGCAATGATGGCATGCTCTGTCCTAATAAATAATAGGTAAATAACAACCCCCCAAAATTCCTAAAGTGTACAGTCCCGCATGCTTGGCTAGTTTGGGCTATATTGTGTGGGTTTTCAAGACTTTTTGATTCATGTCTTTTCAGACTCTGCAGACTTTTTCATGCTATTATATTTTTCTAGGACTTAACTATCAACTTGTGATAAGAACTGTCAGGGCAGAATGTTGCCTACGGGGTGCCATGATTTCCTCTTCTGTTATTCCCAGTATTGTCAATATAGCCTTTCCTTTGTGGCAGTACATGGCAGTCTGTATTCAGTCAATGGCAAGGGACTTAAGTGAAAGATGCAACAGTTTTTTAGGACTGTTTGTTGTTTGCCAGTGACTGCTACTTTGTTCATGTGAGGTTGAATTACAAGTGGCATTACGAGAAACAAAAAATTACGAGTAGATGAGGAGAAACAAATGTAATCCAACAGTACTTTAGTATGTTATTTGGTTCCTAGCTTGGTGTTTGAGTGCCAGCTAGATTTTACATAGGTTCTGACTTGGGCAACACAGCTAGTGCTGTAACTGGTGAAAGCCCATCTGTCTCAGGAGCGGTAGGAGTTATCAGAGGCTGGAAGATAATGCTGTCAGTCTGAGACAGGATAGTTGTTTCTCTTCCATTCTCCCCTCTTTCCTCTCCTCTCTGGTTTAGAAATCAAAGTTAAGTGAACCCTTTTTAAACTTGCATCTGGATTCAGAAAGATCAAGTGTTCACTGAGGCTTTTATCTGACTCCTTTTTGCCTTTCATGTGCAAAAGTAGGATGCTTTGGTAGGAAAGGGTCTGGGACAGGGAAAGGAGTGAGTCTTCACAAGGCTTCTAGAACTTTTTTGGTAGGGTCTGTGGAATTAGTACAGGACTGCAGCTGAGAGAGGAGTCATCAGTTGTATTTGCAGATTACTTCCTTGAGAGAGAGAGTGAAGGCAGCCTATGAAATGCAATTGAAAAACTGCAAATCTCTATTGAATGTGCGTTGGTTGTGGTTGGTTTGTTTTTTGTTTTTTTTCCTTAAGGCTAAGTTTATGCAGAACACCCCATCAGTTTTTATGTTCTGCCCCTTACTGTCTAAGGGGTAGAGCATGAGCTGTTGCTGAAAGCCAAATACCTTTCAGAACACTAATGACATTGCTATTACCTTGAGAATAAAAAACCCACTGCTTCGTGCTGTAAGTGGCCTCCAAATCCATCATGTATGCCTTGAGATTAGAGTTGCTTATCTTTCTGTCTTTGTTTATTTGTATATCTTGTTCACAGTAATAATTAGGGTCTTTCTTTGGTATGTTGCTTTCAGGGACAGAAGATGACATCGGTATTCTGCCAAGGACTATGGATATGTTGTTTAAAAGTATTCAAGGGAGGCTATACACAGCAATGGATTTCAAACCCCATCGGTGCAGAGATTATATAAGGCTGACTAGAGACCAAGTGAAAGAAGAAACTGCTATTAAAAATTCAATACTTCGCCTAACAAAAGAGGTAGAGGAGCACTTCTTTCTGTACTGACGAGTACATGCATCTTTAGATAGCTCAATGTTACCATGTTCATTTTTCAATGGGAAGCAACTCTCTGTATTTAAGTATGGACGTGTCTTTGCTGTCAGGTAGCTCTTCAGATGAGCAGCAAAGTGAGCAATATTGCTGATGAACCCTGTTCTGTGAATTTCTGCCTTGTGGCTGAATACTTTATACAATGTAAACACTAAGGTTTTTTTCTATAGTTTGAGCATCTGATAATTTATCCTCTGGGGTTACTGGTGCTTAATAAGGATGGAATGCAAATAGTCTCGCCATCTGCGGGGATGCTAGTAGGTCTGCTCCTTTAAACAATTTACTCTCTTCCAGGATACTTGAAAGAAATGAATGATTTTGAGGTTGTTCCCCTCTTCCAGTCTATGCCAATAACCTCAAAGGAAGCAAAGGGTTTTTTGGAACAGCAGAGCTATAAAGCTGTTGGATTTCTAAAGATTTGAATTCAAACAGGTTTCTGCTGGACTTTATTCTTAAACAGTTCACTATTGAGTAGTCCAGAAATACACTTCAGTTTCATGAATTGCTTGGAACTCTAAAGCTGTTTAGTCCAATTACAGTTGTGGGGATTTGTATTTTGTATAAGCATACCTTTTTCCTGGTGTCTTTAACTCTGAAATGAATGCAATAATGTAAGAAAACTGAGCATATGCTAGGAATTGGAACTAGAAATGGATTGCAGTGCATTTTTTATTTTTAGTGAAAAGAATTATCTGCCTAGTGGTATGCTGGGTTATAATACAGTGGTGTGGCTGTTGTGGGATGGAATCTATCTGTTACCTTGATTTTTATCCGAGTTACTTAACTAGAATTCTCCAGTGTGGAAGGCAGGTGGCAGCAGAGTTCTTCAAGACTTCACTTCAAAAGCACAGGCGTATGTTCTATCTAGCTCTAGCAGTCTTTAAGGGCTTCAGAAAAAACGATCATGTATGTGTCCCCTGTAGTTTTGCCACTAAATCTCTAAGCTGTTCTTATAACAACAGTTTTCAAAGTTTGCACCTACTTCAACAGAGAGAGGTTTGGGTGGGTGTTTTATATGTGTAAAGCTTAAACCTGAAAGTTTTGATTACACACGTATTTAACTATTTCAGGAATTGCTTTATGGAATCCCAGCTTTATATGACATATGCTCTTGACAAAACATTAAAAAAACCCAACCCAAATCACACCTGTTTTTTAATCCATGTTTCTTCTCTTAAGCATACTGGTTTTGGTAGACGAGTTGCACTTCTTTGCAGTTCTGTGCCTAAAAAAACCAAACAACCAAAACTAAGAGTGGGAATGGAGTGTGTGTGTATTAACCTCTATCTGTAGGGATTTGTTTTACTTTGGTTTTTTTTTGTTTTTTTTTTTTTTAAGAATTCAGCAGAAGGAAGTTTTCCTTCTCTTTCTAAAACCTGGGCTTTATTTCAACTGTGATACAGCCTGTATCATGTAGTAGTAAGTTGTTCACTTAATTTCTTAAGTGAACAAGTGTTCTACATTTACCTCTATTTCTGAGAGTTGACCTAGGAAGCTGTAAGATACGGAATCCTGAATTAGCAAAATACCAATACTAAAAAATTTCCAGACTCTCTAGATTCACCAGGTTAAGAATAATGTGTAAACTGCAACTGGAGTTCCGCAAATCATCCTGTTAAATCACCCTGTTTCTCTGTGGGGTCCCACCCCTCTATTTTTCTGTGGCTAGTTTTCCTCTGGCTCAGGGAGCTGAAGTGCTCTGTACTGTGATAGGGCCTGATGTAAGGGAAGTGTCAGGGATGAGTATTAAGGTAAGAACAATCCTTTCAATAGGAGTGAACAGGTGCATTGAACTAGACATGATGCCTAGTCAGGATCTTTGTATTGGCATATTGCAACTACACTGTATTACTGTCTAGTAGGAGCTGTTACAAAAGGAACTGGTGATCTACTGTCAACGATGTATCTTAAAGCCTCTGTTCTCTTTTGTAGGTAGACCATCAAGATAGCACTAACAGCAAAGCACCAGTTGGTTGTAAGGGTATGTTTTATATTAAAGAATTGCAATTAAAGCAGGCAAAGAAGCTTTCTTAAAGTCAACAACTGACTTCTGGCCTATGTTAATAATAAAATGACTGCTTGGCATTTTTATATGCCTGTGAATTGGATAGTGATCAATTTATCTGGCCAGAAAACACAAGGATAAAATGGTTAGAAGTTTACCTGAACAGACATTAAATGAGATGAAACTATGGCAAGGAAAAATAGTACTACTTATGCTATGGTCTCTAGTGGTATCCTGACCCTGTATGTAATTAGATAAACCTAATTCTAGCATTTAAAAACTACCTAAATACTAGGTTTGCTTTAAAATGTTAGAATGATATGTACTTGTCAGTTTGATTCTTTTAAAGACATTGAAGAGACTTGAATAATTCTAACAAAGCTGCATGTTTTTGATAGAATTTGCAAGTGGGAAAGGAAGTGGTAGATGAGGTGTCTGGCAGATATGTAGGGTAAGCATGTGACTTCCAGATATTTAAGAAAGGGGAGAAAAGTTTCAAGGGATTTTTGTCTGGGGTAAGTGCTTTTTAGAAGGCTGCTGTAATATCAGTCTTCACTTACTAATTTTTTGAATAAAGTTTATTTTACAAGGTCTATACTGACTTGTAATATTTTGTACTTGACAGATTTGGAAGAACTCTTAAAAGGCTCAGAACAATCTAGCACAACTGCGAAAAATCACGTGAAATTTTCTCTTTGGGTTTCATTTTGTGAGATTTACAATGAATGTTTTTATGATCTACTGATTCCTATGTCAAATGACAAGAAAAGAAAAACACTACGCCTTGCTCAAGACATCAAGGGATGTTCTTATGTAAAAGGTGATTAGAATACATTGCAAATTGCCAAACGTGTAATTTGAGAAGTCAGTCTTCCTGTAATAATATTTATTTCTAGATTAGAAAACTCCTAACTGTATTCACTGTGGCACTAGAAATGTCTGCCTTGGGTATGAAAGGCAACAATCTACATACACAGAAGTATCTGTACCTTTAATAGTGTTTTCTCTCTGTTGTTAACTGTAACTCTTAAAAGCCTGCGTGCACTCCACTGACTTGATATTTCTCTGAAATGGGAGAAATATTGAGAACAATTGACAAATTTTTTAGTGTTTTGATTTTTTCCATTTTCTTAAAAAAGACTCCAAATTCTTACCTATAGTTATAATTGGCTCAACAGTTCTATTTTGTTAGTATTTTCAGAGAATATGTGAGAAAGTTCAGTCTGACTGCAAATTACATTTTACAGTACTCTAATGAAGCCTGTGATGTGATTTGTTGTGGGTTGGGGGAGGCGGGGGGTTAGCAGAACTCTAACAGTTCAGTGTTTGTTTCTGGCCATGGAAATAACAGGTTTCAAATCCTATTTGATTTATAGGTTCTTTGGAAAATCAAGACACCAATTCTAGATTAAAGGCTTTTTTGGAGGTGTTTGGCCTGCTCCTTTTATCTTTTATATGCCAAATTATAATTCAAAAAGCTGAATCAGATGATAAACCCAACTCCTTCATTTCTTCAAAGACTAGAAGAGGTGTGAAGTAGGAAATAGTCTGCTTTGAGCTATGCTTCAGCATAATCTCTTTTTATAACATTTGGAGGTATAAGGCTGTTCCTGATGTTCTAGAGGAAAACCAGCTGATGATTTTCTTATTTTTCTTCCTCACAGCTGGTATTTTTGCTAGTACAATTTTGGTGACCTCTAGTTTAACAGAGGCCATAATGTTCATATTCTAAGTTCCATTAGTAGGGTTGTAGGTATTTACTCTAGCCCATACCAAGGTGATATACAGTCATCATATTGCAGACAAAATTCTTCACTGATTTTCTTTTTTTTTTTTTTTTTTTTTTTTAACTTGATGGCCCTGAAAGATGTCTAGGTGATTTTCCCCCCGCACCCTCAAAATCGTAGGCTAAACCAGAGAAGCTGTCCAGGTAGAATTCTGCCTTGATGAGTATGAACATAGGGCGTTCATGCTCATATTAGACCCTGTGCTTTGGCTTTTCAGAGTGGAGGCTAAGGTTGCTCACTTAATTTGGATGGAGCATATTTCTGTGTGCTAATAGGATGAAATGATGAGAGATATGTGCCCTTCCTTTCCCATGGAAGGAAGAATCTTGATTTTGTCGTCACATAATTTCTGTCTGAAGCATGCTTAGTAAAATGTTTTTGTCTCAAATAAACGTATTATTCTTGGTGTGCATACGTTATCCCCTAATCCCTTCTTTCTTTTTGATAATGATATTTACAAGATTACTGTGTTTGTTCTTCCTAAAGGTCTGCAGTGGGTTCAGATTTCTGATTCTAAAGAAGCTTTTAGACTTCTAAAACTGGGGTTGAAACACCAGAGTATCGCAAGCACGAAGCTAAATACTTTCGCCAGCAGAAGGTGAGAAACTTTTTGAATAGCACTGGGCATAGGATGGTGTCTGGGAGGAAGGGGGAACTAAAATATGGATTGTGGCTTTTAGGAGGGGAAGAGGCTTTAACAGGGTCTAGATATCTAGGTTTGGCATCCTTTAGCACTGTGTGACCCAATGTTTTTAGTCAAAAGGATTCAATCCGTCAGTAAGATGAACCTGTACAAAAGCTAACAGATTTATCAAATACTGTCCTTCAAGCAAAAGCACTTAGCTTTATTCCATCTAAATGTCTGAGGAAAAAGCAAAATAAAGGCTACACCAGCATCTCTTTAAAAGTTTGTATCTGATAGAGTATATGCTGAGACATGTTGACAGATTCAACAGTGTTTTGAACAGATGTTGTGGAGGCTAAAAATATTTTGAAGGTATTAGTCTACTTTATCTTCTCTGCTGATTTAAACTTTTCCTTTTAGTCACAGCATGTTCACAGTTAAGATACTAAAAATTGAAGATTCAGGAGCCCCACAAGTCACCCGAGTCAATGAGTAAGTTCAGAGCAGAGACCCTCTCTTCTTTTGTGATGAAGTTGTCAGTTATCTTCTGTGTTGGTGTACTGGTACTGACTATATACCCAGTGCTTCCTGGTAGAAGCTCATGCACTTTCTACCCACTTCCCACTCCTTTTCCCCACTTTCTACAATCATGCAGTACTTGGCCCTCTATCTCCAGCCATCAGGTTGCAGTGCTGTTCTATATCTTGTCCCCTCTGTTCAGCACAAGTTTCTGTTAGCCTGCTATATACCTGAACTCGTCTAAGTCCTCAAAAGGAAGAGGATGGTGGTGGGGGGGAGGGGAAATAAGAAGTGTGTTGGGAAAAGATTTGTCAGGAGGTAATGTAAAATTTGATTGGGAAAGCAACACTGAAAAGAATGGAAGTGTTTGTGCAGATGAAGATCAAGAAATTCTTCCTCTAAAAACAGTGATCATTTTAAAAAGTGAATAATTTGTGCATGTTCTAAGGTAAATAAAGGGAGTTTTCCTTATCTGTTTTCAGATTGTCACTGTGTGATCTTGCTGGTTCAGAAAGATATGCCAAGACCCACAATGAAGGTCATAGATTGAAAGAGAGTGGAAATATAAACACCTCTCTTCTGATTCTAGGCAAGTGTATTAACGCACTCAAGAATTCTCAACAGTCAAAGTAAGTCCTTGTACGAATTGCAAACTGGTTGTGGCTTTTAGGTATTACCTACAATGTTTAAAATATGCAATGCTAATACTAAGTTTTTGGTGGAAATGATGTATAGACTTGTTGATCTACCAAAGTCATCTTAAACTTGCCTTGTTCTGCTCTTTAAATCATCAATTCTAATCTCCTTTAAGCATGCTATTGTATATTTTAGCAATTTAACTTTACTCCTCTGAGCTTGGTTTATCAAAAAATCAAACTTTGGAATAAGTTTAAACCCCCCTTTTCACCAGTGTCATAGTAAGTGTCAAATTTTTAGCCTTTTATTACTCCTTACGAACTAACTCAACTGTCTAATACTTCTAGTGTAACATTTTTTCATCAGCAGAACATTGCTGTGCTATCATAACTGTGCACCATTTGACAAAATTTGTCTGTTTTTTAATAAATACTGACATAACTTTTAACACTCTCCTCCTGATCCAGCTAACCATATGCAGACAAAAGAAAGCCTTCCTGCTATTTATGCCCTACCTTGGGGATCTAAATAAGAGTGAAATAATACAAGAAGCTAGTTGTCTAAAAAACAGTACAATATATAGTCACAGCTGGATATAACTGTCCAGGAACTGCTTTCTCCACATGTTCTCATTTGCAGCTCTATTTCTGTCCCAGAAGTTAAATGAACCCAGTCTGCTGATGGATGTGCTTTGCCAAATTCACTTACCCCGTAGCACTCTTCCTGACAGCCTGTTCAAAGTCTGTAACACCTTAAGATGAAGAAGCTTTGCTAGCGTGTGTTCCTGATTATGTTCTGTGAATTTACAGTCTGTCTTATTTTTCTGTTCTTTCCAGATAGGAAGGATGCATTAAAACTAGCGGCTGCTTAGAGGGCTGTTAATGTATTCAGAATGACTTCTTCTGATCCCAATAACTTGGAATTTTAAGAGATCATGCTTCAGAGCATTTCTTCTATATTGTTAAAGTGTTAATACATGCCCTTTGCAAGTTGAATAGGAAATAGAAACTTTCTTAAAATTATTTTGGACTACCAGTCCTGCAGCAAAGCTATTTATGAGCTGTCTATGTACTCTGGTAGGAGTGTCGCTGCCTTCCTGAGTTCTGTAGCACTGTCCATGTAACTGAATAGCTGTTATGTGTCCAAAATGCAGGCAACCTATTTGGTGGCAAGTGTGCGTTCAGTCATGTTTTAGGAATTCTCATAAAATTTCCTATAAGCATCAAAAACTACATCCCCAGCTGTTAAATTCAAGGGCACAAATTGTGATTTTTTTTTTTTTTTTTAGGAAGTGCCAAACTGCTGGGAGATTAGGAAGAAAGTTCTGAAAAGTATCTCCATGTGTTTGGTGTATGCTCATTTTCTTGCCTAGGCACTTGCTCTTGTCCATTCTCAGAGGCCGGATACTGAGTGAGAGAGATCTCTGATGATGTTGGATACTGCATGCCTAGAACTAGATATGTTCTCTTCATTAATGTGGAAGGGAAGAGAGAGGTTGGGGTATAGTTTGGTGTAGCATGAGGCTGTGTGACCTGCCCAAGGCTAAACGTTGAACACTTTCAGTTTAAGTGCTCCCATTGGTTATATTGCTATAGCCTATCTAAGATAATGGCTAAAGCCACAGTCACAACAGCCACATGGTCTCTCTACAAACAGCTGCATCTAGTCCAAAACAATTTTAATTTATTTAATGACTACTACTTTAATAAATATTTTTAAGTCTTCATGCTGGGTAGCTTTTACACTGACTGGAAATTATTAAACATCTGGTCATCTGTTCTTTTGTCTTTAAAGGTCGCAGCAGCACATACCCTTTCGGGAAAGTAAACTAACTCATTTCCTTCAAGGATTCTTCAGTGGAAAGGGGAGTGTATACATGATAGTAAACATAAGCCAATGTGCTTCAACGTATGATGAAACACTCCATGTGTTAAAGTTCTCGGCCATTGCACAAAAAGTAAGTGTGTTGCAGTTTATCTTGATCAGTACTTCTGATTTGCCTTTAAAGAGCAGGTTCCCTCACTCCTAAGAATATGAATTTAGTGACTGGGTTTTTCTGTCTCATGTTGCAATCGTATTTTCTGATTGCTCCTAGTCAGGCTTTATTTCCTTGTAAAGCTTTTAAAAAGGCTTTGTTGGGACATATATTTCCTATTAAAAATCCGTAATTCCCATAAAATATCCAGCCTGACAAGACACTTGCTATATTTGGAAGAAATTCCATGAGATCTGGGTGAATTTTTCTTCTGTAGTCATAGCATGCTCTCACCTAGTAGCAAGTCTAGCTGCCCCATATACTACTGCTATCTTAATGTGGAATATTGCTCACCTGAGGTATGTAGGTTGAGCACCAAAGAGAATTTGAAAGGTTGTCTTTATGTCCTCAGGAGCTTCAGTGGGAAGGTGGAGGTTAAGCAGAATGAGTAGGAGTAAGTGCAGGGATAGAACCCTGGTGGAGTTGGAAGACAAAAGTATTGGGGATCAGTGCTGCAGCCTTAATGGAAACCATGGAAAACTTCTGTTGACAGTTAAATATGTTCAAAGGACAAGAGATCCAGGCCATTAGAATGTGGGCTCATCTAAATGGGTTAAGTACAACACTAAAACAAACAGAATTTGTTGGATGGCATTTGTGTAATGCAACTAGAAACTCAAAGTATAGGAAATACAGAAATCTGAAGGTGCATGAGGTGGCAACCCTCTTGTACGTTGTCAAGCTAGTGAAACTTGGTGTTCCTGCAATCAAAAGAAGGGTTAGACTCTAAAGTGACTCCTTTATACTCTAGCTGGAAACCGGTTGAAGTAGTGACTCTGAACAGATGATAGACTGGGGGAGTACTGTGCTCAGGAGACCTATAGGGAAGTGCAGCGGGTATATCTTGGAAGTGCCAGTAGAGGATTAAAAAATACTGAAGACTTTATTCTTTGTTTTCTGGGTAGGTTTTAGCTATGGACACATCTGTTTTTGTCCAAGATCAGTCATTTGACCAGAAATCAACAACATCATCACTACTTAGTCACATTAAAATGCCAATTTCAAGGAAAAGAGTTACTGTCCTATGGGACAGGAGCTTAGAAGATGTGATTGAAGATGATAATGAGATGGAGGAACAGCATATGTCAGGAGAAGAAGCAGTGCAGAAACATGAAGATAATAAAGTTATTATGGGAAAAAAAGAGTACATGGTATGTGCCAGGGGTTATTTTAGCCAGGGTTAATTAGCGTAGCATGGAGTCTTGAAGCAAGGTATTATTCTGGTTTTCCCCCCTCTCACCTTTTTTTCTGATCACCCTTATTTTATCTAAATCCAGCATTAAGAACTAAAAGTGGGATTACTCATGATGTGATGATGCCTGTTGTGGGAAAACTCTATAATGTGTCTGAATATAGACCAAGCAGTAAGAATTGCAGATCTGGCTTTCTCTCCTTTTGGTAGCCTGTGGTCAATGCACAGCAAGTATTACCTGCTTTTAGCAATACAGAAGACTGTTTCTCTGTATTCTGTGTTCAAGAAAATGCTGAAAACTGTTCCTTAAGGAACAGCAAATTTAGTCACTTCTAGGGAAGATGAGGAGGGAACTGAGGACTAGAAACTGTTTTGTGGAGGTTTCATTAATATTGTCCCAAAAATGAGCACCTGGAAAACAAGAGCCAAATCCTGTGGAGCTTAAGCCTGTTTAAGACAACTTCAAGAATTCTTGTAATAAAATGGATGTTCTTTACAAATGCCTGCTCTGTGCAAACTTATAAACTGCTGTGTTAGTACCAAAGAGATCTTCTGATCTACTCATAAATCTTCCTGTTTATGAATAAGCTAATAAAAGAACTGGAAGAAATTTTGTCAGGTGGAAGGGTAAAGTGGTGTTGTAGTGTTTGAGGAATGAGAAAAATCTCACTTATGGGAAACCATGTCGTTATGAAAAACTTAATACTAATGGTAATTCTAGATGCTGCTGAATCTCATAGAAGAGTTGAAGAACAAACTTATTGCTGAAAAGAAGAATAAGTTACTGCTGGAACTAAAGATTCGTGAAGAGGTGATGCAGGAATTTGCCCAATATTTTGCTGAGCAGGAAATATATTTCAAGTAAGTTAGCTTTAAGTGGTTTTTAAAGTTAATGATTAAAAAAAATTAAATTCCATTCATTTATTTCTTAAATCTGTCTCTTGGCTATAAGAGACCACACTCTTCTGCTAGACTTACTGCCTCTGTTAATAGATCAGTTTCTGTTTGGACTATGAGTTCAGGAAAAATACTGTGTAGGAAAGGCTTTGATTTGGGGCACATAGGGTGTGTGTGTGTGTGTGTGTAATCTGTCAGCAGTGTTCCTGTAGAGCTCTCCCTAACAGAAGAGCTTTGATAGGATGTCTGTAGAAAGAGTGACACTTGCAAATTCTTTGGTTACTGCAGTCTTAGTGATACTTCAGATGGGTATTCTGGCTCAAGAAGCTTAGAAAAAATGCTTGTAGTCAAGTGTTAGCCATATCTGTGTATATATGTCTCCCTCTCATTCTTCAGGAGTGTGCGTACTCTGGTGTAGCAACACCATTTTGTGTATTGTTTTATTGTGCCAAAATAAAGAAAAAAACATCTTTGTTTATAGGCAGCTGTACTAATAACTTTGTAGCAGCTCATACTAGCTAGCTTTTATCTGACTTATTTTTCCTACTATAGTGAGTTCCTTTCTTATGAACGAGAACGGCTTCAAGAAGATTCTGACAGACGCCTGGAAATCTTCAAGGAACTTGTAAATGGTGATCTTGAAGACATGGATGAAGAAAATGAACTAAAGGATAAGCGTCGCAGTGAACAAGCTGGACCTCTGGTATTATGCCCCTGATAACATCCCTTTCACTAACTACCTGTTATGGTGATGGTACGTCTCAAGAATTAGAAGAATGGTTTCAAGGAATTGCATGCTGCCTAACTGTATCCTCAGCAAGATATATTTATCATGTTCAATAGGAGTAGTTGCTGTGCCTCGGATATGCATTTAGGAATCTGGGGTTTTCTGCATTTCTGCAACACAAAGTGAGAATTACTGTGTACAAAGAAACTGGGGGAAAAGCTGCAATTATGCTATAAACTGTTGCATTGAGTGCCTGTTTAAGGTATTTGAAGCTGACTTCTAAGACCCCATATATGGATGGTACTGGAGTGGTCCCAGAGACTTCTTTCCTCTTAAGGCTATTGTGGCTACAACTGAAGCAATGATAATTGTATATACACTTAAGCATAACTAAACTCTGAAGTTGAGGCTGGTTCTTGTGAGTTTCGAACCCTTTGTTTTTAAAAAAACAAGGAGGAAAGAAAGTCAGTGTTTTAAGTACAGCTTAATTTGATAAGTTACCACAAACTTATTTGACCTCACAAACTTTTACTGATATTTGAAAATTTCAGATGTATTCCTTCTAAAACTGTTTGCTTGCTGTGTTCATTCAGTGTTCTCATCGGGTAAAAATGCTAGCTTTTATATTAAATTTGGAGGGGATGCTTTTGTGGTGGTATAAAAGGGAATGTGATGGTGGGCCGTTAAATGCTTTAAAAATAAAGTAGCTGTTACTTGATGCTGGAGAATTCTGTGTGAAGGTAGAGAGAAACTGGCAATCAAATTGCCTGTGAACCTACAAGATGGCTTTGAAGTCAGAATTAACTGTACTTAGATGTTTGAGTACATAACGTTCTTTGAAATTTTCAGTAGAAATAATGGATATTGTGTAACTATTTGCTACTTCTAAATGGATATAAATTATCTTTCAGGATGGAGAACATGGCATAGGGCCAGGCACCTACATTGATCTTGAGGATGTTATTGATTCTCTGCAGAATGATGTCGTTGATACCAAAAAGCAGGCGGAAGAAACATACAGATACATTGTGTCTCTGGAGGACCCACAGGAAGCTATAGGTTGGCTTGAAAAGCAACTGGGAAAAACTAGCACTGAACTAACTCAGACCAAAGAAAAGCTGACAGAGAAAACCAATGAACTAATCAAAATTGAAGAACAGCTGACACAGAAAACCAAAGGTGAGCTGGGTGTGTGTGTGATGTGAAAGAAAAAAGAAATGACACTGTAAAATAGAAATAATCCAGTTGAGCAGGATTTTGGAACCAAATCGTATGTTACCTCTATAGGTGGTAATCAATTGTTTTGTGTATGTTTGGGTTGAACAATTCCACAGGCCTTGATTATTTCATTTTTAAGACAAAACTTAGAACTGTCAGTTGAAGACTTCTGAATTGTGGGGGTAACATGTCAACATTATTTATTCTTGATTTCATGGTTATATTGTGATCCCAGCACTTCACATTTTGCTGATGCAGTGTTTTCAGGTATTCTGTGGAACATTCATAGATAAAAGTATCAATACCTCATAATATGATTTCAGCAGAAGTCTCTTGACATGATCTATATTTTATACGGGTTACAGGGCCCAATTCTGTTCAAAAAAACCTGAACTTTTGAAATGTGTCCTGTAAGTAGAAGCCAACACAAAAATAAATGAGTCTATTCAAAAGCTACTAAAGTACCAGAAGATCTGGAAAAATGGATTACTGAGTAAACCATGTAATAGCCACTTATTTGATGCAGGCTTCTCTTCCTGTTACAGACTTTGAAATGCAGATGATTAAATCGGATGAGGCTGCTGAGCAGCTTAAAGAAGCAACTGAGGTAACTTTCTCAAAAAAAACTTGTGCAAAATTACTTGCTTTAGTACAAAATTTCAGTAGCTTAAAATGCTATTGTAGTATGTTTCTAGCTTTTTTTATATCAAGCTTAGCTTAACTGATCTTGCTTCTAAATGCATTGTATAGTTCAAGAATTTAGCATTGACTGAACTACTTTCTTTTCTAAGAAAATGAATACGCAGAATAAAAGGATTCAAGAACTAATGGACATCGCAGAGCAAAAAGATGATGCTATCACGAGACTGCAAGATTTGATATCCTGTTTAGAAGAAACCATAAAAGACTATGTAAGTCTTAGACATCTCAATTTTCTGTTTACAAAAAAATTAAATCTGTGCTTATAACGGACTTGACTATTTTGGAAAATTGAAATTTTCTGTAAGTAATTGCTACTTTCTTGAAATGGTAGCAGGCGAAGTTGGCATTACAACTGAAGTTACGGCAAAATGTGTGCAGAGGTGTGTGTGGAAAATAGGATTTCTGGAAGCAGTGATCTGGAGTTACTATTGGAGGACTGTCGATGAGACTATGAAGAGCCACTCTAAAGAAAAAAACAACACTCAAACTGGGAGGACTCCAGCTGTGGGAAGAGAGGGATTATGTCACTGTCTTTTTTATTTTTGCTTGAATGGAAGAGGAAGGAAAGGAGGTTTTGCTGCAGCAAAAGCTCAAATTTAATTGAAGTTAGAAGTTAGTGTGAGAAGGACAGTGGTTGTGTAAATTGGCAACAAAAATCAGTGTGTCCCACCTACTACCATGATGCACACAAACTTTCTAAGGCAGAGCAATAATATGAATGTATTGAGCAGAGTTTGATCTAAGAGTGGATGGCCAGGGTATCTCTGCTTTTGATGCGATCAATAAAATTTGCAGCTGGCTAGTCTGCTGCTGGCTGCTGAATGCCAAAAGGCTGGCTTGGCTACATGTACACAGGTTAAAAAAAAAAAAATCAAAACATGCGGTTAGGTGTTTTTTTGAGCCTGATGCCCTGTAACCTGAAATGTAGTTCTGAGAACATTTTAAGTTAAACTTAGGCAGCGCTCTGATCCATTTTTCTCTTCCACTGTGAACTTAAAGCTTTGACCATACTTAATCTTCTATTCCCTCTCTGCCTCTGAGCAACTTAGCTTTTCAATAGTATTAATGCTCAGAGTGGTAACAGTTGTGATGACTGCTTCCTATCACTGCTCCTTCCAAGAGACAGGCTCTAGCTCTGTCCAGTGTTTCTATGAGACTGTGTGGGATGAAACTTAAAATGTGACAACAAACCTCAAGTCTGTTCTATAGATCATTATTTTTTTTAATGAATTACTTAGATGAGTGATTGGTCCTTGGCAACCGGCATGGCTTGCCACTTGTGTCATCTTGTGAGTAAAGAAACTTTATTCTTGGTCAAATACATAGTCTAAAGTATGTATGACAGAACTGACTAGGCTTTCAAATTGCATCAGATCTTTCATGATAAAAATGATCTGTGGCTTTGCTGAAGGTGGTTAAGACTCCCAGCTCTACCAACTATGACAAGAAAGTGATGAACTTGTAGAGCTGACCATTGGCCCTTTGAGCAAATCATGGATTTCCTCAACTCTTTTGACACTGGATACTTCAGGTGGTAAACTCCTTTTGCATTTCGTAGTTTCCTAGTCTCTTGCTCTACTTTCTGTACAGTGCAAAGCATTGTGCTTATTACTGTCTGAAGGTGTACCTGCTTTTTGTTTAAGCAACTGATCTGTAACTGACTTGTTCTTCTGACAACCCATATACAGGTTACCCAGATAGATTTGTAAAAATATTTGCATCTAAAAGATTACTAAGCCTATTAAGTGCTCACTTTGTAAAACTTCAAAGTAATTTATCTTATTTTAACACAGGACAACACTGTAACTACCATTAAAAGAAAATTGGCAGAAAAGAACTCTAATGAACTGATTGAAAGCAGCCAATTCAGGGATTGTGAGGAGACTCTATTGAAAGTGGGAAGAAAACGTTGCTCTGAAAGTAAGCCTATTGTGGAAAAAGTCAAACCCTGAAACATGAACTAGCACAATAACAGTTTTTGCAGGTTTGATAAACATTTAGCAGTGGAACAATAGTTAGGTTTTCGTATAATACAAGCCTTAGTCTGACATTAACAATGAAATGCTCACCTAAATCAAGTTGATGAGAATCACTTCAGAATTTTGGATTTGGAAAGTTTAGTAGAGATACTCTATTTCTTTCTAATAGAGCTTTAGATCTCAGGAAATGGGGGAAATTACTTGTGATGAAGGCACTTTGGGAGAGAATGGTGGGAACTAGGATGGGGGCTCATCTGTAAATATATTTTCAGATCTGTGTGCAAAGGAAAAAATAATTGAAGATATGCGGATGACATTAGAAGAACAAGAACAGACTCATATTAAACAAGATCAAGTGATTGAAACCAAATTAGAAGAGACCAACAGATTAGTTTGGGGTAATCTCTCCATGGAAAGGGAGCAAGGAGACAAAATTGTTTTGGATGTATTGTGATAGCTGCTTTAAATCTCTGTTTTGATTTGCTGAGTGTTATTTAGGCATTAATTTTATATAGTACATAACAAACTTCTAACAGTTAAAGGCTTCTGTTGTCCCTCTGTGGTCATGGCTGATAAATCCAAGTAACTTTAGTAGAAGGATGTGAATGTGGTCAAATATGCATTTAAGACTATGTTATATAACCTCATTTTGTGTGCTGACTAGAACTGGAAGCATGGAAGCAGAGATATAGAGAGCTGGATAACCAGAGCAATAGTGACTGGCAGCAAAAGATGAGCAAAACCACAGAAAAAAACATAGATGAAAATGAGGAATTAATAAAGCTGCGAAAAGAACTGAAGGTAAAACATGGTGATGTAATTCATACTTAGGTTTAAAGCCATAACTTTCATTTAGGAGTCTAAATTTTTTTTGTGTTGCTATCTTCAAGAACTAGGGCACAATGTGGCAAGTTCTGGTAAAGGAAACCTCCTCTAAAAACTGCCGTGCATCAGTGCAGCAAAGTCTGGATGTGGTGTCTTTGTAATATACAGCATCACTGATGCTCCATAATGGAGTGCACCCTTCACTATGTTATGCTACCATGGACGGTGCTTCTCTAGCTGGGCTCCTCTTAAAATTGTCTTGAACAGATGTCAAGAGTTGGATTGTTTCAAGCCTTTTTCCCGTCAGTTGCTTGGGCAAATAAATCAGACTGTTTAAAGATCTTGTGCTTGCTGTGTGACCTGTAAGTCCTTCCTGTTAGACTAAGGATTTACCTCTTAATTCTCCTTGGATTAGAAAGTAGACTTTTTTCTCAAGCAGCTTTTCAGGTCCTATGTGGGAGAATGTCTGACAAGAGGTTTGATTGTGGCAGAGAAGGAGGCAAAGTTGCTGTGATTGAAGCGACATTCTTAGTTACACACTCTCTCTGTTTACCATTCAAATTTTGCTGCATTTTTTGCCTTTCAGTCTTGAAGTAGGTTTTTTAACATGTTCTGCAAGTATAAAAGATTGGGAATTTGTAAGTAAAAAGGGTCTTTTTGCCATTACCTTTGGTGTAACTTTAATAGTGTTTGTGACCTACCCAGAGCATTTTTTAGAGGGAAAAAAGTCTGTTCCCTGAAGATGTGCCAGTCCGAATAATAAGTTCTGAGAACTGCTGAACAATTTTTTTAACTGGAAAGGAACAAATGAGAATATAATACTTGCACTTGGGAATATGCTGGAGTAAAACTGTGCTAGTATTTCTGTTATCTTTTTGAAATTAATGAGTTTAATGGTAATCTGGATTTTAAGACTTCTTTTTTTTGTTGCTTAATCTCTGCCTATGGCTTTATTTCTGGTTCCACTAAAATAGGAAAGTGAGACAAAGTATCAAACTGATAAAAAGAATTGGCTGGAGGAAAAAATGAGACTCATGAGTGAAGTGAAAGAAGCTGAGAGCCATCACAACAGAGAAATGAGAAAATTTGCGGATGACAGAGAACGTTATGTAGAGCAGCAAGCAGAAATTGTAAGTGACTGGAGGTCTCGTCAGAGTCCTCTAGCGTAAGTCGTTAGTACAGAGCAGATCTCGTGTCAAGTGTTAACAGTGTGGGTGCTTGAGGGGAGCTGGCCTTTGTCAAAGTCCCCTCATTTATCACATGACAAAGCCTACATGAGATCATCTCAATGTGAAAGGGAAGAATAGGAGTGTCACAAAATGAAAAAGCGTGATACGTAATGGAAGTTAGTGTGCCTGTTCCTTTCTATCCTATCACCACCACCACCTTCTTCAAACTTCATCTTGTGTGTAAAACACCAATAAGTAACCTATGCTTAAATGTATTGCTACTTAATGAAGCTAAGAAAACATACTTTGAAAAACAAGATTTGTTGCTTGGCTTTTCTGAAAAAAAAAAAGGGGGGGGGGGGGGGGGGAGAAGCCTATGAGGCTTTAGAAGGAAGAGAAGAAGCAAGCAGTAGTTGACAAAAAAAGCCTCTTTCCAGATCTTTCCAGTAAAAATACTTGGTCAAAATGCTAGTGGTTTTGCTCCCATACCACTTTCAAAGTAGGGTGACTGATAGTTAATAACAAGGTGGATACCTTGCCTGGTCACTGGGCTGTATCAAGGTTGTAATTTCTTAAGCATATGAAATTATTGTATGAATCTGTGCAATCTAAAACTGTACTTGCATCTAGAAGTAGTTAGCAATGACCTTCTGGACCTGCAATCAGTACAGGGGGATGTTAGGAGCTTGGGACTACTTTCACTTTGTCTGTGACTTTGCTTGCCTGAGACTTTCCAGTAATAAAATCAGTAAGTGGGCAAGCAGGAGTGGTGGTTCTTGACAAAAATTCTCTTCACAAACAGTATAAATATAGATACAGTTTTTTCTCATTTGAAGCATGGTTTGCTTTTGTATATTTGTAGTGAAACTAGTTCTGTGTGAGCTTTTTAAGATCTACATAGGCTCTCAAGTCTACTGAGGCCATAAAATAGTACTGACTATGCCAAACTAAGCTGTCAGAACAGTTCAGATGGTTTGTAGAAGTGGTGTTCAATTCTAACCTATTTTTTCCCCCATTCAGGAAAGACTTGCTGCACAGCTGGTAGAAAAGGACAACAATCTTCAAAAGTGGCGTGAAGAAAGAAATAAATTAATAGAAGCTTTGGAAGTACAGCTCAAGACTTTGGCTTCTATCACCATACAAAAAGATAAAGAAATAGCAGAACTGAAAGAAGCTGCAGTAAATGATTCAGGAAAGGTCCTCTCTCATTCTTTCTGTTGTTTCTGTGGGATTTTTTTTTTAGTTGTTTTTGTGATTTTTCTTTTGTTATTCACTAACTCTGCAAAACACTATGTTTTGGCTCTATTCCAAACATATTGAAATTGTTTGCAGCTAATACAAAAAAAAAAAAGCTTTATGCTTTTCTGAAACTGAATTTGTAACAGTAACTGAAGTTTCAAAAAACTTAGTAGTTCAAATAAACACTCAAGTCTATTTGATCATTTGATTGCAATTTGATTAGACTGGAAATCTGAAACAACTATCACATCAGCTGCCTTTTGCACAGAACCAAGAACTTCACAAACAATGGGAGGTGAAATTTATAACCCTACATAACTAGATTAAAATAAAAATTTTGCATTGCATCTTCCCAGGCTGTTGTATGACCTTTCTTGGCTTTAAGTAGAGGCCACTCATACATGAAGTTGTTGGCTTTTTGTTGGACAGCTGGCTGTTTGAGCCTGCAATTCTAAAACTGATGCTACTGAGTAATTGTAATGATGCTCATGCACATGTTAATTTCTTTTGCCAATCCTGCAATTTGTGGCAATTTTTGCTATGTTTATTAGGATGAGGGAACTGATACAGAAGAACTAAGAAAACAGCTGACTGAGAAAGATGACTTTATAAAGGAATTGAAACAAGGCGTTAACCATAAAAGTCTTCAGTCTTTGGCAGAAGTACCTTTACCTGAAGGACAAGATAAAATAGATCAGTCTGTAAACAAAGAGGTATGTTTGTTATATTTATAGAAAGTATGTACTAATGATATGTTGTTAGTAACATCTTTTTTTTGTTGTTTTCTCAGTATATATTTCAGCAATGTGGGGAATCTCCCAAAAGTTACTTTCTGTAGTTCTTCGTACTTTAACTATATCATTAATTCTGAGTTCTTGTTTATTCTTCTCTCTCCCTCTTTCAAGTTCCCTCTCAGAAAAAGAAGTACTTTAGTTAAGAGAATACCACCTCTCTATACACTATAAAACTTCTGTACCTGAGGGAAAAACTAGTTAACTAATCCAGATTCTAGAGATTTGAAGACATAATATTTGTGATGTCACCTCTGTTTGGTTATGTCAGTGCTAAGGGGATTTCAGCTCAGACAACTTTCCTGATACCACCTATAGTGTGGTAGTAGAGATGGTTCTGTAATTAGAGCTGCCAGCCCGTATGGGGTTCACAAGAACAGAACGGTATCTTGCATCTTACTTAAAAACAAAACAATATTTGAAGTTTACACAAAGAAAAGATCGACTTTGCATATTTCCTGAACAAAAATTGAAAGGCTTGCACCTGTACTGAGCCTTCTGATTATGACCAAATCCCTGTGTGCTACGTGAGCAGTATTCAGTGAGGTAGTTTTCCTCCCAAACTGAATTAATGCTCCGTGACTCCATTGCTAACTAGTAATGAAGAGAGCTGAACATGGATTTCCTAGCAGACCCTCCCCTGGCTGCTAGAAGATGCGATTCTCCTCTTGTGGCAGAACTGGACTGAATGATGAAATGCATCTCTTCATCTCTCTCCTGTCTACTGCCAAATAAGACTGGCCAGTTTCTTGCTATTTCATCAATTCAGCTGGTGCCGTATAGATAAAGCTTGTGATGTATGAGGGAGTAGAGAGGAGCTCTCAGAATGGTTATTGCTTTATACAGCTTTGTAATGGCAGCTAAGAGAGCACCATAAAGTTAGTTATTTTTGCTATAAAATTAGTTACAGAGAAGAATTGTTGTGAACAGTTGGTGCTGAAGTATTTACCTCAAGCCAGTAGCCACAGTACTTGATGTTATGAATAAGGAGAGGCTACTACCAGGATTATCATGTGATAAACTGTTATGGTGTGAAGTGAATGGGGTAGAGTTTTGGGGGGAAGTCAAATAATTCTCAGGAAAGATATAGTGGAGATAAAGAAGAAAATCTAAGGTGATCAAGACGATGTGTGTCTCCTGCCTTGTGAGGAGAGGCTAAGAAGCTGGCACTGTGATTAGGAGAGGTTAAGGCCACCAGAGGGTTGTGGGGCTGAGGTTTACAAAATCATGGTTGCGGTGGGTAAACAGAAGGCAGAACTGTCCTTGTTAAAATCCTGCAAGAACTGGGCAGCACTTCGTGAAACTAATAGGAAATAATTTTAAGACAGCTAAAATAACATATTCCTATATGAAGCAGCTAGTAATTTTCTGGAGGTGGTGGAAACAGTTACTGTCAGCAGGGATTAGAAAAATTTTGTAGTAGAAATCCATCAATATATTTTTAAATGGATACTCTGAGGGTTAGACAGTGGTGTAGACTCTGACAATTGTAATGCACAGCTAAGAATGCTGGGAGAGTATGGAGAGGACAGATGACAAGGTGACCAGGATCACTATCTTATCCTTAAATAGCATCTCCCTTTGCCACTCTGGGGGCAGAATATTGAACTAGACGGACTGTTGGTGAGACCCAGCAGGGCACATCTCATGATGGCATCGTGAGTAGAGGTTACTGCCTTAAACTTGTGTTGTCTCTCAGCCCAGGTGTTCATTAGCTGTCTGCACTTGAGCTTTTATATTGTAGCTTTAGAAAAATCAAAATATTTTGAGGTTTACAGTTTAGCATAATCTCTTCTCGTTCTAAATATTTACAGTTTATAGAAAAACAAAGCAGGACTAATCCTATACTTTGTCAAGTATTTCAGTTAGATATGACGCAGTTAAAGGGAATTATTCATTATCTCAATGTCCTGGCAGTGCCTCTTCATTAAGTGAGGTTGGTACAAAACTGAAATTTAAAAATTTTATGCAGTTGTATGGGTTTTGCTAAATGCAGAATAGGGAAGAAAATGTATCCTGTTGTCTGAATAATTCTAAAGTTTTATTCTGCAAATACCTTTCTTGGTGATCAGATCACCTCATTTTAGTGGCTTTTGGTAGAAATAAAAGATGTATAACATAATCATGTGAATAGCTATATCTGACTTCAGCTGCATGCTCTTGAAATCCTACCTCTCACCAATGCTTATGAAGTGGCTGATTATTAGATAAGTCACTTGAAACAAATATATAAACCCTTTTAAATGGATGAGCAGTAGCAGGGCAAATTGGATTTGCTTTCTTCCACTACAGGATTCCTGTGTGTAGCTGTGTTAGCTAATGACACTAGCCATTCCTGTGTAACTTTTTGATGGCTAACTCTCATGAAATAGCAGTTATAAAGAAAAATGTTTCTATTAGCCGACTCCATTCTTGGGAATGCAGTGGTGCTTGTATTCTTACTCAGAATCCCAGCAGAGCCTGTTGCAGAATGTGACTATCTCTGGGCTTTCCATGAGCTTTGATCACTTTCCTTTTTGAGAGGAGGAGAGTGCCCTTCGAGAAGCCACAGCAGCTGCTCTGTTTGGGACCCCACCAGCAGCAGTAGTAGCAGCCACCTGCAGTTTCTAAGCACCAACCACCCCAGCAGCCTGTCTTTCAGGTTTCATTCAAACAGCTGCTGAATCCATTCCTGTATGCTAGCCAGCAGCTGAACTGCTGCCACAGAGATGCAGGAGCTGGGAGGACCACAGCTCTCACTTGCTGGTTTTGCTAAGAAAAACAGGTTGGGTGGATGGTGGAAGGTAAGTGCTGCTGAGGAAGAAGAATTGTCAAACTGATTTTTCCATCCCACCCTCACTGTGCAGTTCTTGCAGTTTGGCTGTAAGCAGGTACAAGACAAGGTTTTCAGCTTGTGGGCTGCGGGCTGCCTTAATGCCTGCTCTTCCTCCAGAGAACAGGTAGTGATGTAGAAGCCTCTCATAGGTTGAATTTGGCTTGTAGCTTGCTAGTTGGACCTTGTTACTTACACAACTTCTCTGGTGTAGAAGGGGAAGGGAAAATTCCTTAAAGATAGGCTAGAGAAAGGTTATACTTTTCTCTCAAAAGCTGCTATCACTGCCTAGCTCCTAAGGAGCAGCAGAGTTAAGATGAAAGTCATGTCCATTCTACTACTGCTACTTGTGAAAACTGTGACTGTCTCTGCCCTTGAGCAAAATGACTTGGAAACAAAGTATCAGGCTGAGTTCAAGTTCTGTCACTGTAGATAGAAACGTTAACTTTTTAAAATGTAACAAAAAAGTTTTAGAAAGTAAGGGTTAAACTCTGCTATGGTTGAAGTAGATTCCTTCAATTAGAAGTGTTCTGAAAGTGAAAGCTGGGAAATGGAATGCTTACTTTGCAATCCATTGGGGAAAGATGTGTATTATGGGTTTTTTAACTCAGTTATTTTAAAACTTGTGTTCTTAAAATTTCCATGTATTTGCAGGAGCATTCAGAAATTGTCCTTGACTCTTCAGAAGTGTCCACAGAAAGTGGAAATACTAGTTGGTTCCCAAAACCAGAGATGGAAATTCAGTTCACACCTCTGGAACCCGATAAGAGGGAGGTGAAACACCAGGGCAGCACCTTACCAGCTACAGTTAAAGTGCTCAAGCCAAGAAAGAAAAGGACAAGTGAAGAGAGGGATGAGGTATGACCTAGACCAACTGACAAAATGTGTTGTGTAGTCTTTCAATTTAATTACTCTGATCATTTGTTAAAATCCTATCCTTTTGATTCTCACTGAGATCCTAAGGATATATACAGAGAATATTTAAACCTCTTTCCCCCCCACCCCCCACCTCCTGCCAAGGTGTGGATCTCTGGCCTATGTTGAATAAAGTCATAGATTTCAATTTATCCAGACTCTGGACGCTTGTCCCTGATATGTACTTCCTCTTCACCTTTTACATTTCTCTCTCCTTGCTCTTACTATTTGCTTCTGTCTGTAGCTGTGATCTGCAGGATTAGAGACCAGTTCAATAGAACTGCTTCTTTTGGTTTAAGCAATCATTGGTATCAACTATAACCTCTTCTAATAGGCAATTAAAAGTTAAGCCTCTGGGCTTAATCATTGCATTTCAGAGTTTCAAGACCACTTCCTTTGACTTTTTGTCCAGTCTGTGTTTTCTTTGATCTTTTTGTATTTAAAGGGAATATACAGAACTAATTGCACGAGCACCTGAACCTCCCTGTTTTCTGTAGAACTTAATTCCTCTTTAATTCCTTCAGTTGTGCTAGGTTATATGTGCCAGCGTTCTTAGTGTGCTGTGGTGTTTATGTGCGAGACTAAGGCTTCACAGCAGTTCAGGGTGGTAAAAATCTTCACTGCTCCTACTTGAACCGCACATTTCTTTCCTCTGACTTTTATCAACATTAGCATGAACAGAGCTATTTCTAAGACACAAAGACTATGAAACCCTAATACCTCATTGTGGTGGTACTTACTTGTAATCCTACTTGTGGGGCTTATGAATCTCTGTACTTCTAAGGACTTCTGAAGCTGACAGGTGAGTATAGGGAGATGACCTGTGGGTCATTTGCATAAGTGGCAAGTGATCACTCTGAGTTTGTCTCAGCTGGAGAGTGAAGTGTCTGATGGTTTTCTAGCATTCTCATTCAAGTGTTCTCAAGTGATGTTTTTTTAATCTCTTAGTAAAATAGTTAAGAGAAACGGTCACTTCAGTGATTAGTGTTCAACAGTACTTCAATAAACTCATTTTGTTAAACTTGGATTGCAAAAGTAACTGTTAAAAGTTGTGTAAGTTAATTCATCTGGAATTGAACGCTTCATTCTGGAATAATGTCCAGATTTGATTTAAACTTCCTATGTCTTGAACCAATTTTCTTTGAGAGGAGTATTCTCTTAGGCTGCTGGAAAAGTAAGTGTAAAAATAACCATCCTTCTGAAGGCACTGGAAAAGTACTGAACCTTATCTACAGATGAATATATTTCATCTAACATAGTTATCCATGTTTTGAGAAGACTGTTTTACCAATCCATTTATAAATCCTTTCATAGCGTAGATGTTCATATCCTGATGGGATAACATTTAGCTAAGTAATTTTTCAATAACATGGAACTAATTTTAGAAGTATCTTATTGCTGTTTTATTCACCTGAATGTTACTCTTAAATCACAGAATCATCTAGGTTGGAAAGGACCTTGAAGATCATCTAGTCCAACCGTTAACCTAGCACTGGCAGTTTCCAACTACACCGTATCCCCCAGCGCTATGTCGAACCTACTCTTAAACACCTCCAGGGATGGGGACTCCACCACTTCCCTGGGCAGCCCATTCCAATGCCCAACAACCCGTTCTGGAAAGAAATACTTCCTAATATCCAGTCTAAACCTTCCCTGGTGCAACTTGAGGCCATTACCTCTTGTCTTATCGCTCATTACTTGGTTAAAGAGACTCATCCCCAGCTCTCTGCACCCTCCTTTCAGGTAGTTGTAGAGGGCGATGAGCTCTCCCCTCAGCCTCCTCTTCTCCAAACTAAACAACCCCAGTTCCCTCAGCCGCTTCTCGTACGACATGTGCTCCAGACCCTTCACCAGCTTCGTTGCCCTTCTCTGGACATACTCGAATAATTCAATGTCCTTTTTGTAGTGAGGGGCCCAAAACTGAACACAGTAATCGAGGTGCGGCCTTACCAGTGCCAAGTACAGGGGCAAGATCACTTCCCTGGCCCTGCTGGCCACGCTATTTCTGATACAAGCCAGGATACCATTGGCCTTCTTGGCCACCTGGGCACACTGCTGGCTCATGTTTATCCGGCTGTCAATCAACACCCCCAGGTCCCTCTCTGACTGGCAGCTCTCCAGCCACTCCTCCCCAAGCCTGTAGCGTTGCTGGGGGTTGTTGTGACCCAAGTGCAGCACCCGGCATTTGGCCTTATTGAAGCTCATACAGTTGGCCTTAGCCCATCGCTCCAGCCTGTCCAGATCTCTCTGCAGAGCCTCCCTACCCTTGAGCAGATCAACACTCCCACCCAACTTGGTGTCATCTGCAAACTTACTGAGGGTGCACTCGATCCCCTCGTCTAGATCATCAATAAAGATCTTAAACAGTAGTGGCCCCAAAACCGAGCCCTGGGGGACACCACTCGTGACCAGCCACCAAGTGGATTTAACTCCATGCACCACAACTCTTTGGGCCCGGCCATCCAGCCAGTTTTTTACCCAGCAAAGCGTGTGCGACCATCCAAGCCTCGAGCAGCCAATTTCGCCAGGAGAATGCTGTGGGAAACGGTGTCAAAGACCCTACTCAAGTCGAGGTAAACTACATCCACAGCCTTTCCCTCATCCAATAAGCAGGTCAACCCTGTCATAGAAGGAGATCAGGTTTGTCAAGCAGGACCTGCCTTTCATAAACCCATGCTGACTGGGCCTGATCATCTGGTTGTCCTGCATGTGTTGTGTGATGGTACTCTGGATGAGGTGCTCCATCAGCTTCCCGGGCACTGAAGTCAAGCTGACAGGCCTGTAATTTCCTGGATCATCCTTCCGACTCTTCTTATAGATGGGCGTCACATTGGCCAGTTTCCAATCTGTCGGGACCTCCCCGGTCAGCCAGGACTGCTGATAATGATGGAAAGTGGCTTGGCGAGCACCCCAGCCAGCTCCTTCAGCACCCTCGGGTGTATCCCATCAGGTCCCATAGACTTGTGTGTGTCTATGTGATGCAGTAGGTCACTGACTGTCTCCTGGATTGCAGGGGGGTCGTTCTCCCAGTCTCTGTCCTCTGGCTGAGGAGGCTGGATTCCCTCAGTCCAACTAGTCTTGTTATTAAAGACTGAGGCAAAGAAGGCATTAAGGACCTCAGCCTTCTCCTCATCACTTGTTACCATGTTTCCCCCCGCATCCAGCAGGGGATGGAGACTCTCCCTGGTCTTTCTTTTGCTGTTGACATACTTATAGAAACATTTCTTGTTATCCTTGATTGCTGAAGCCAGGGTAATTTCCAGCTGGGCTTTAGACCTCCTGATTTCTGCCCTGCATAGCCTCACTGTGTCTTTGTAATCACTGTGAGTGGCTAGTCCCTTCATCCAAAGGCTGTAAACTTTCCTTTTCTCCCTGAGTTGCAGCCAAAGCTCCCTGTTCAGCCAGGTTGGTCTTCTCTGTCGCTGGCTTCTCTTACAGCACCTGGGGACTGCCTGTTCCTGAGCCATTAACACTTCCTTCTTAAAGAGTGCCCAGCCTTCCTGGACCCCTATACTGTTCAGGATTGTCTCCCAAGGGATCCTTTCAAGCAGGTGCCTAATCAATACAAAGTCAGCCCTTTTGAAGTCCAGGATGTCAGTTCTGCTTAGCCCTCTCCTGGCCTCTCTAAGAATAGAGAACTCTATTATTTCATGATCACTGTGCCCTAGTTGGCCTCCAGCTGCCACATTGTCCACCAGTCCTTCTCTGTTCACAAAGAGGAGATCCAGCAGGGCACCTTCTCTGGTTGGTTCTCTCACCAGTTGCGTCAGGAAGTTGTCTCCCACACATTCCAGGAATCTCCGGGACTGTCTCGCTCTGCTGTACTGTACTTCCAGCAGATGTCTGGGAAGTTGAAGTCTCCCACAAGAACAAGGGCAAGCGATCATGAGATTTCTTCTAAATACTTATAGAATATTTCATCCACCTCTCTGTCCTGGGTGGGTGGCCTCTAGTAGACTCCTACTACAACATCTGCCCTGTTGGCCTTCCCCCTGATTCTAACGCAAAGACACTCTACCCTGTCTTCGCTACACTTGTGCTCAAGGCAATCATAACAGTCCCTAACATACAGCGCCACCCCACCACCTCTCCTTCCTTGTCTGTCCCTTCTAAAGAGCTTGTAGCCATCAACAGGCGCACTCCAGTCATGGGAGACATCCCACCATGTTTCTGTAATAGCCACAACATCATAATTTTCCTGTTTCATCATGGCTTCAAGCTCCTCCTGTTTGTTACCCATACTGTGTGCATTGGTATACATGTACTTCAGATGGGCTGATGTTTTCCCCCTTCCCCCTTCAAATCTAGTTTAAAGCTCTGTCAATGAGCCCAGCTAACTCCTGTCCCATGATCCTCTTCCCCCTCTGGGACAGGTGCATTCCATCTAATGCCAAAAGGTCTGGCGCCCTGTATACCAACCCATGATTGAAAAATCCAAAGCCCTGACTGTAACACCAGTCTTGGAGCCACAAGCTCATCTGTTGAGTTCTCCTGTGTTCTTCTTCATCCATCCCTCCAACTGAAGGGATGGAGGAGAACACAATTTGTGCCCCCGACCCCTTAATCACTTTCCCCAAGGACCTGAAATCTCTCTTCATTGCTTTAGGACTTCTCCTAGTAATGTCGTCACTACCTACCTGAAAAACCAGGAGAGGGTAGTAGTCCTTGGGTCTCACTAGAGTGGGGAGTTTTGCCTTGAGGTCATTGACGCGGCCCCCAGGGAGGCAGCAGACTTCCCTATGAAGCGGGTCCGGTCTGCATATGGGGCCTTCTGTACCCATATTTAAATATTTAAATATTTATCTTCATGTTACATATGCCAAACAGATTATAAAATGATTCAGTAACTTTAACTGTTACAAGTCTACTGAAGACACAGTTTGTTTTTTTAAATTTCCTAAAACTGAAAAGCATTGTGAAAACTAAAACTGAGGGGAAACCTGTAGTGCTAAAATAACCACATACTGCTCATGTCAAATTTTTTTAAAAATGAAACAAACTCCCTGGTGTTTTAGAAACAAACAAAACCAAATCTTTTTCAGAGGCTCCCTTCTAATTAAAGAACAAAATCCTCTTTCCATTTTCTGATGCTATTATCAGTTGGTATGGCTGTCGGTTATCTGAAATCTCTCAGCACCACTTCACAAGATAGAAGATGTCATTAAAAGACAGCTTAACAATGGCACTGTGCTACCAACCTGTTTTTTATATACTTGTCACCATAAATCCAAATTTACACTTAGATTTATTAATTTCAATTTGGGTGTTGGCTTGTCAAATCTCTTAAAGTCAAAAGTATAGGAAATAACAGAGAGAAGAAAATAGTAAATGTCAGAATGGTTTGACTACAGGCATTTCTAGTTCCCTTCCACAAGTTTGTTTAGTGTTTATTTCACGTTTGAATAGTTACCTCTATCCAGCAGTAGTCAATGCCTCCCTACTGTTAGTCATAGCATTTAAATAGTGGCTGCTTCTGTAATATAGGTAATCATTATTCTTTCCGGAAGAATCCTAGTTAAAATTTGTCATGTTTATTTTCTTAGGATTTTGTGAAAAGTGAGAACAAGAAAATGCAAAACCTGCTATGACTAATTCACCTTCTACAAGCAACAAGAAAATAGTTTGGTTTTGTTCAATTTTGAAGTTAGTTTCTCCTTTCATAAGTCCACCTTTTCTGTAAAGGTGGACTTGTGAAAGGAGCAAACATTCTTATGCAGCAGTATCTTAATCCTTATCTATGTATTTTAATAGGATTCTTAAACATGTACGTTGTCTTCCTACTAAACTTTCTAAGCTAAGCAAGGAGAGTCAGTCTGTATTTGCCCAGAACGTGTACTGGCTGCAGCGTACAGGGATTCCCAGGGAAGGATGTTGCATGCTGAGTAGTTATGAAGACTAGTTTGAGCATACTCTTAGCATATGTCATGTTATAGGCAATTCCTTTTGAAGTAAAACTAAGGTTTGTGTCATCTATATGCATGACAACTATAAAAATATGATTTTAGGCCTTAGTAGTAACCTGGGCAGGCTCAAAGGGTGGACAGTAGATTTATTTTCACCATCAGTTTTCTTCTGTTTTATAACTAGAACAGCTAGTCTAATGAAATACTCTAAAACTTTGAATCTACTTTTTTAAAAGAAACTATTTGTTTCCTATATTACTCATGCCCTTAGATGTATTCTGTGAAACTGACAATTTTTTTTCTTTTGGGTATAAAATAAGGTTGTCTACATTGCTTGCTGCGGCAGTATCATTAATGAGCAGAGGTTTCGGTAGCAAAGCTCAAAATGTCAGCTTGAAAATAACATTGAAGCCAAACAAAATGGAATTAAACTTGAAGATAAGTCAACTTTTTGACTTAAACAATGACTGTGTATTTCTGTACAGATGTCTTCTACACAGAAGAAAAGAAAAGAATACCCCTTAAGAAAGCAAGAATCTACTTCACGTAAAAAGTCAGCTAAAAAGAAAGATGGAACACTACAAAAAATTGGAGATTTTTTCCAAAGTTCTCCTGTTATTTTTCACTCTAAAGGTTTGTACAGAATAAATAAGGCTTATTCCATGTTATCTGGGTATTGTAGAATAGCTTTTTTCTACTGTAATCTGTTAATGTATGTGCTGTTAAAGGCCACGTCTGCTGCATCCAGTTGTTCTTTCATTTATGAAACAATGGAGTCTGAGCTGGGGCCTGCTCTGCTGAATCTTGCAGAGTAGAAGAGGCCGACTGGATTACAAGGACCACATGGTTCTAAAGTTTAGGTTAAGTGTGAAAGGTAAGCCAGGTAGAGCGAAAGGATGCAGTGTGGACTATGTGCATATAAATTTATCATAAAAGCAATGATAAGCTCAAAATGTCTGAGTTACTTTGTTCTTGCTTACAGTAAAACAGTTAAAGGCAATTTCAGAAACTTGACCTGTTGATCTAAAAAAATCAAGAGTTGAATTCAAACCCAGATCTGACCTTGTTCTATAAGCAATCTCCCCCCCACTTCCTGTTTTGTTTCTGTGGAAATTGTATTAATGTTTTTTGAAGTATGTATGTAGGAGAGGAAGATTAGTTCTACAGAATCTGAAAGCCAGTATCTCCAGAAAATATGTGGAAGAGTTCAATAAACTAGCTCTGAAGCAGTTAATGGATTTCAAGTTTAAGTATAGCCTTGGGAAAATTAACTGCTAGGACCTTCCATTGAAGAATATATTTTTATTCTTTCCTACAGTAAGACATGATTTCTGAGTTACTGGTTTTTTTTTTAAAAAAAAGATTAAAATTAGCAGAGGGCACAAAGAATCACCAGTGTTAAATTCTAAAAGACACTACTATTTGGCTGGTTAAAACAAGGTTAGTCATTATTCACGATGCACAGTTAAGATAGTGGGATTTCTAACATTTTTCACATTTGTCAGAGTGGTTCCATGAGGACAACATGTCATTATCAATGGAAGCCAAATTCAGAGTAATCAAAATTTCACCCTGGAAATACTTTATTTGAGCAAATGAGGTCTAATTTGTAACCTTTATTACCATGTCCTGTATTTTTTCCCTCCTTTGCATAACTTAGTATTGATTGGGATCTCTTCTTTCCTTCTAGCTCATAAGATGCACACACTCATCTCTTCATAGAGCTGGTACTAGTTTGATAAAACTATACAAGTACATAGAGAAAATTGACTCAACCTTGTGCTTCTGTCAGTACAAAGAAGTTAAGCCTGGTTTTCAATTCCTGTTGTATTTAACATCCAGTGAAATCTGAATCCCAATTGATTTTTTTGGTGCTATTTAAATGTGTCCTTTAAGCTTTTGCATTTGAAGCTATAGAAAACTGTTTCAGGATATAGAAGACTGTGGTAGTCAAATACATACCACTTCTGAATTTTTATGTTTAAATTTCAGACTACATCTGTTTCATTTTTAAACTGATTTTAATAAACCTTTATTCATTAAACCTTTATTCATTAATTTTGAGGCTCATAAAACCAATAAGACATTGATTTACAATAAATTTTTTCTTGTAGCAAAGAAGCTGATGGCAACAATAAGCTCTCCCAAGTCTGCAGAACCAGAAAATGTCAAAGGAAAGGAGCTCAAGCCAAAACGATCTAAGAGAAAGCTGTGTTCAACGGACAGTTCTTGCCCTCTAGATATCCCTGATTCTTCGGTAAGTGATTACGGGTTAGTGTTCTGTCCGCTGTAATCTATTTCTGTAATCTGGGCTTAAAATAAGATATTGGGGGGACAGAACAAACCTGATTGAGTCAAGTTGCAGAAGAGGTTTGAAAGTACTGACTTATTTCTTTTGGTCTTTTCTTCCTGATGTGTTACTTTAATTTTCTCTGTTTTCTCGCTTATCTTCTCTGTGTGTGACTGCTGACTTGTTGTATCACCTATATAGCAGTCATGGCGATATCTTCACATTTGGAGTCTTAGATACCTTAGCTGTGGTATGTGGAGTGTTACTTTTTCCTCTAGTACAGCAGTTGAGTCTTAATTTGTTTTTCCAGTAGTTGGTGTTCATTTAAGAGTAGCATGAAGGGATAACAGAAATAGAGACCATTAAGGAATCCATAGATTTGGAATAGCATGATTGAAACACTGAAGAGAAAGGTCTGCATGTACGATTAACTTTGCAGGGCAAGTGAGCATCTGAGGTAATTTCCGATTCCTTTTCTGCCCAGCTGCTATTAGGGTTACTTTAGGATTTGGATACACCCATGCTTTTCAAAGCACAGTTTCAGTAGTCTTCTGCGTGTGCTTAAATTGCGTTGCCCTGTCTAAACCAGCCTATAGAGAGTCTTATAGGCCAGGGCTTGATGGACTGTTTCTGAAATCCAGCTTTATGGTTTTGTCAGTAACTAAAGTGCTGAGCGTGCTCTGGCTGTTAGAAGTACATCTCTTCATTCTGTTCAGTCCTTTTTCATTCGCTCTGGTGAGCATTTGCCCATACTGAGTTATTCTGTTGACTTTTCTGTAAACTGTATGAATAGATGCAGCAGTAACCAAAATGCTGTCCACAGGAGGCTGAAGGAAATGACAGGAAGGCAGGGCAAAAGAAGCTAAGGAGCTTGGAAGTGGAAGAAAAAGTTAAAGACTGAATCCTGGGAAAGTCAGAAAGCTAAAGAAATTTAAGCTAAAAATATGTTTTCTGAACGCTTCTTGTTTCACAAAATGAGTATTAGAGATAAGAAGTGAGAGCTGCTTTCAGATCACTGTTTTCTTTGGACTTTGATATTTGTTTCAGCAAAAAAAGGGATTTCATATGTTCCCAGTATTTTTTGCTTATTATGATGCACTAAAATGGTGTCTCTGTTCTGGAGACCTCTGACTAGAAGATAATAGGCAAAATTCATTCTGAAAACAGCTTCTGGGAAAAAACATGTTGTTGGTTACATGGGTCTAGAAGTGCATGTCATTCGTCACTGAAGAAATGCTGAGTAACTCTTGAAATATCATCTTTTTCAGGTCTTTATAGAAAAAAAGAGAAGGAAAGCGATCAGCTAATCATCAAGCGACAGCTACGCTCAAAAAGAGCTAAATAATCTTGCAGAAGCATGTTTGTATTTTCTTAGTTAAGGCATATTTACAGTGTATTGTTTCAGGTGATTGTATATAGGAAGTAATAGGTACTTAGTCATGCTCCAAAGTGTTTATAGAGATGTATAGAATTGTTCTGATGGGTTACTGTTCTGATTCCATTAAAGTTGAAATACTGTTCAAGAAGTTTGTGTCTGAATATTTTTTTTTAGGAATGGTGTCTCTGGAAGTGTTCATAATTTATCCATTGTGCAGTAAGAACTATGCCTGTGTGGAATGGTTTAAGTTGTTTTTTTCAGCTGGCCAATATACCAACCATAACTTTTAATGAAAAAAATATGAGTATGCAATAAATTCTGTGAAGTGACAAAAAAAGGAATTGGCACTATGTGGAGAAATATGCTTTTTATCACTGGTGTGGTTTAACTGTCTTTTATTTACTCTTCTAAAGGAATTTATAAGCACAATATTATTTCTTTGGGGATTATAATATCCATAGATAATTATAATCTGCTATTAAAGTGACCCACTCTCAGACATTTGACGTTTTATTCCAACCATCCAGTTCTGCTCAACTAGAACAGCTATATGTAGTAAGGTTTCAGCTTATAATCAGTGACTGAGTAAACATTTAAAACCCTTTTGGTTTCACCAATGTAGCATTTACCTAAGTCACGGGCAGTGACTGTATTTCGTAGGATTTTGCACTGTTTGAGGAACAGTCCTGATCACCTTTCAGAAAGAGCTGAAATTACATTGACAAGGACCTGCTGTTGGCATGGATGGAACAAGACAATCCCAGTAAGTGATCAGGTACTCTAACTTGTTGCTCATGCAGCTTTCTTATTTTTATTTTCTTGAATTAATGCCAACCATACAACACTGTTTTTACGTGGACTATTGGATTATTTTGATTATTACTGCATTTTGGTCTGTCACCCATCATCTATATGATTCTATGATGCCTTTGTTTAAAGAACTCCTTATCAGTCTGTTTTGCACGTGTATAGCACCACAGGAAGAATATCTTGTCTACAGGATTGCATTTTGAGGTTTGGTATTGTCTTGACCACAAAAATTTTTCAGAAATTCTCTGTCAACATTGAGTCTGAGATTTATTTTTTTTTTTGTTCCCTCCTTCCAAGCCATACTGGTTCATCAGCAACAACCAGTTGGTCTGTAGAGGCAGTGATAGTTTGCTCATACAGCCAGATAAGTGCTGCTTATTTTTGATAGTACAGCTGCAACTTTACTGTCCTTTTGAAATGATTCCATGATTTAAGTTATAAGTGGGGTTTTCTGTTTGTTTTCTTGGACTGCTGCTCTCTGTTGTCTTTTGTTTGATTGAAGACAAAAAGAATCAGATTGACTTGAACATGAGATTAAAGTTGTTTTTCTTGAGAGGAAAAAAAGGGACTTTGAATACCTGTTGCAGTTTTGTTTTAACAAATGTGATACCTTTAAAAATGCAAATCAACGTAAAAATGGTCATTAGTATTTCTTTAGTAGAAGTAGTTTTCCTTTCCTCTTTATGTGACTGTAACTTAAATGTGCTGTGAGTCAGTTCAGTGGCAACAAATTCTGACATGGTTTTCTCTGCTGTTATCCAGTAGATTGTCTGAGCATGAAATGTCTTTTCATAAGGATAATGCATAGTTCAGTTCTGTAGATCCTGACTTGTAAGATCAGATTCTCATACTGTCTTTTCTCTAGTTTCATGGCTGTAAAATGGAGTTGTACCCCTATACTCTTCAACAAAGAAAGATTGATATTTTATTCTTTCTAACTTGAAAGTGACAAAGTGAGCCTGATCCACCAATCATTCAGTTCTTCCATTGCTTCAACTTTTTGTCTTCATCTGTCTGTGTGAATGAGAACTTAGATTTCCTTGTCAAGCTTGCTCTTGACATCTTCTTTCTTCCCTCTTTTCGTTCTGTAAAAGAAAGATGTAAAATTCAGGTGATGATCAGATAATTCTAAATAAAAATAAATGCAGTATCTCTTTACAGGCAGGATTTTATACTTTGAGCCCCTTTGTCCTTCCTGAGATCTTCCATTTTCTGCTATCCGTGTCCAGATACCTGGATTGATCTTTCAGGGCTATAGAAGAGCACAGCAGTGAAGATTCTTGCCTCATGTAGGTGCTAGTTGCTCATTTTACAGAAGTCTCGTAGCTGGAGACAGTAAATATACAAGGTGAAGTCATATAACAGTCTTAAACAATAGGACAGTACTTGGAATAGTTATTCTTTGTCTTTCTCTTAACATTTTGTCTGGTTTTCTCCATTTTTAGCAGATGTTCTCAGTCAGCTGTTCATCTTGACCCTTGTTGCTTTCTCTGAACAGTTTCAGTTAATTTTAGAACCCATCAGCATGTGCCTGTTTAGCTGGATTGTTCCTTCCATTGTGTATAACCTGGCACTTGCCTGCAGTGAAATTCATATGTCATCGTGTTGTCTTGAATGGCAGTTTGATTGCTTATTAAATCATCAAATGGCCTTATAGCTCTTATTTCACCAAAAAACATCTGCAACATAAGCGCAGGATTGGAAGAATGCTGAATTACTTGATTGTTGCGTGTAGGATTTCTTTATTGATTCAAATGTGTGGAAGTAATAGAAATATCTTCAGCCATTTGACATCTCTGAAATTACTGAATGATAGCTCCCCGTATCAAATACAGTATTTCATAGTTTCAAATAACTTGTGCTTCTTTCTGATTTTGTTGGTAAATAACAAGTGTCAAAACATTTAACAGTTTATTTCAATGACTCTGGTAAATTTTAGTTTAGTTATCTGCAACTAACTAGGAAGAAGAATCTCAAATTAGTCAAGCCACTGTGACACTCGGGGATGCCCCTGTATTTCCACCTGTGTTGCCAGTTTTTCTAAGTTCTTGTATTTACTAAAATTCTATCAGTGTTGCTGAGCTATCTGGAGGCTGTATGACAACCTGTTTTTTCTGGAAGTCATTTGAATGGGTGTTTTCAATATAATCTGGGCATTAGAGTAGCTATATACACATGTACAAAAATGTTGTCTGTTTCCCTTACCCTGTTTTTCTGTCCCTAAGGTAGCCTTTGCAAGAATTGCACTGAATTAACTCCCTTCACAGGTGGAGACTTGGTTATCAAACTCCATGGTTACTGATTTTGAATATATACAGAAATAAAGCATGCTCCCTTTGCTTTGGTCAAGGGATGGTGATTTCTGTACTTCCTACAGCTCTTGGAGTTTGAGCCTGTGTGTTGGAAGCCTAGAAAATGGGTCAGACTTTGTGTACCACCTTTGTCTATGTCAGGATTATCAATTATTTCCTGAGCAGGAAGAGCACAGGTGTGATAGGAAGGAAAAAAAAGAATTCAAGCAAGCAGGTTTTTTTGGTACTGTCACATATAAAGGTGTCACTTTCAGTTCTTTGGCAGTAATGGGAAATAATTTTTTTCCTGGTCAATACTGAGACTGGCTGGGTATTGTCATTCTTTCAGCTCCTCTGGACAGCGAAGCAAAAAGGTGTTTTAGGACATCATTTGCCTTTTGCCTTCTGACTTTTTCTCATAAGTGCTGTAACTGATTAAAAGCTGAGCATGAATAGGCCTACTCTTTAATTTAGTCTTACCTTAGTGTAAGATTCATCAATCAGCTTGCAGAGCACAGAGAATTAGTGTTAGTCTATTAATGGAGGAGAGCTCAATTCTTTACCTAGCAAAGACCAAAGGCAAGCACCATTTCATGGAAATTTGGTCTATGTTTTCACATGGTAATACTGAAACTTTTCTTGTTCTCTTCAGAACTCCCTTGGCCGCAGGAAGGTTGTACTCCAGCAGTGTTGTGTGATGCGTGTATCTCTGCAGCGTTGGCTGACGAGGGGAATACAAGCTTCTGTGTATGGATTTTGGTCATGCACTGCTGGTGTGCTGAGAGAACTCAAATCCCACAAAGGAAAGTCTCCTGGGGTACCAACAGTGACTTCCACTGGTTTGCTCTCCCCGCCCCCCACCCCCATTTGGGTAAATCTAGTTCCTGAAACTATCTGCAATAGGACAACCTCGTTCAGTATCAATCTCTTCTATGCACTGAAAACTTTTGATACTTAAAGTTTCTGTTTCCCAACAGAATAAGCTTATAACCTTATAACTTTAATAACAGTCTCTTCAGACTTGGCCTCACTTCTTTGGTGTTTTGTTTTCCCACACAAGGAAGGAAAGTCTTCTGTAGTATGTAACACCTGAATCCTGCAAAGTGCCTGGTACAGCAACACCGCTGTCTTTGAAGAGTTCCTTTTGAGCACGTCACGCTGGGGATAATTCTTAGAAAATAGCCTATACTAGTGTCAAGCTGCTCCAACTTTTCCAGTGGTTAAGCCTCATTTTGAAAAGACTATTCCTTACTCAACTTCAGCTTGTTTGGGGTGAACACTTTCTCTTTTGCCATGCTCATGGCACTCCAATTACAGACATAATGAAGTTTTCTGGAAGGAAAATATGAGGACACTACTTCATATAGGTCAAACTTTTCTCTTTGAGAAAACAAGGAGGAACAGTGGCACCATTTGATCAGACAGCTCATAAAGTGAGGGGAACTGTTTCTGGAGTTGAGAGTGAGACAAGGGAGTGGAATATTTTTGGGGTGATTTTTCAGTAATAGCTTTCCATAGATAAGATAATGTAAGTACTTGAACATTAATGAAACTTGATTAGGGCTGTGAGAGAGGAAAAAGAAAATATTTTTAGTAAAACATGCTTACTTGGGTCTCTGCAGTCGGTTACCATGTCTCACGTACGACAGCAAAATCCCCAGGACATGGCGCCGAGGCACTGCTTGAGATAGCCGGTCTCCACACCAGGAATTTTATCTGGGAGGTGCAGGGGGGTGGAAATGTTTTGCTTTGTTTTAAATTAACGCACTTTGCAGCCTGTTTAGCCAAGCTGCATAAAAAGTGCAGAACGGGACCCTGCTGGACTAAATTCACTTGACACTACCCGTGCACACAAGCGATTAGAATATATAGCCCTGGGACAGGGTTTTGTTTCTTGGGTCAGGATTCTGAGACGAAGTGTTGGTTTATATACACTGATGCCTACTGTAACCTGTTCATCCATTGCTGCACATGAACGTTTCACAGGAGTTTATATACTCTCTTTTAACAAAGACAAAAGGTACTTCCGTTGTAAAATTCATTGGGCAGAACTAGAGGTCCTCCTAGGCTTGAGAAAAAGGATGAGATCAGATTCATTAAGGGAGAGTTTGTTTCCAGAGTTCCTGGATTCAATATTTATAGGTCTTTGTATTGATGGATAAAGTTGGACTCTTTTTTTTTTTTTCTGCCTAGAGATGTTGACACTAAACAAAAGCAGTATTCTGCTATAGGGGTGCATTTCATGTAGGTGCTATAACATTGTTTTATCTTTGAATTATCTATGAGAATAAGGATTATTCTGAGAAGCAAGTTTTGGCTTATTTCAGAACATAATGCCAAATTGTACCTTCCCTGCTGGGCACTTGAAGCCTCCATGTGCTCACTGATTGCTGCTGAAAAATGAGTTCTGAAACTCTTGTCTGGGGACAAAGACAGTTTTTGGGAGTTTAACTGAAAGATCAGCTTTTTCAATTCATTAAATAATTAGATTTGGGTAAAATGAGCTTGCACCTCTTTCACTTCGTTTTCAACTGTTTAAAGTGTGATTTGCTTTTAACAAGGAGTCCCTTTGAATCATAGACGAATTGCTAATGTGATGCTTCAGTGCTGTTTCATGTCAGATTAGAAAGAATAGAAAGTTCTGGCTAAATAAATGAAGTGGATAAAGGAGAGGCAGCATGTGTAGATGAAATAACTCAGTACCTTAAACAGCATGTCTATTTTAGATCTCCTGAAGGTATCATACCTTACGAGCAGGTATACTTCGTCTTGGAGACCCCATGTCAAGTGGATAATTCTGACTGCATATGGAGAAAACTATCCACCTATGCTCCTGTGTGCATGACGGACCAGGGTAGATTTAGATGTTCTTTTCTTGTCATCTGTGGTCAATAACCCTTAAATAGTACTTCTGCTCTGACATGTGTTATTGCCTCAAAGCAGCACCAAAAATGATTGCACAGGCTCTGTGCAAAACCCCAAAGACTAATCTTCCCCTGAGTGACCTTTCAAACTTCGGGTGTAGTCAGATGAGCCAGCTGAAAGGTTCTTGGCTGGCAATATGTCCCCATGCAATCTCCTATGGATTCAGTTGCTCAAAGGATAGAAGTATGGGAGGAAGCTGACATGAGTGAGTACTTGAGAGTGTTTGACAGGAGTGAATTGCCTTAAAAGCAGCTGGCAATAGAATGAACGGTTATATTTTCTGAAGAAGACAGAATTACAGTATTTGTTGCTGCACAAATAAGCTTTTTCCTTGCTTGTAGACTTGTGATATCCAGGTTTGTGTTCTGGAGAAAATGATTGGTGAAAAAACCCACATAAAATATGTATTTATATTTAATTACCTTATTAAAAACTTCAGCTGTGGAAGTTTAACTTCTTGGTGTTAGCCAGATGCATCTGCACGTGGTTGCTTATTAAATCATCAAATGGCCTTATAGCTCTTATTTCACCAAAAAACATCTGCAACATAAGCGCAGGATTGGAAGAATGCTGAATTACTTGATTGTTGCGTGTAGGATTTCTTTATTGATTCAAATGTGTGGAAGTAATAGAAATATCTTCAGCCATTTGACATCTCTGAAATTACTGATTGATAGCTCCCCGTATCAAATACAATATTTCATAGTTTCAAATAACTTGTGCTTCCTTCCCACCTTCCCACCATCCACCATCCAGAATCCCCCATCCACCATCCCACAATACACCATCCACCATCGACAATGAACTTCCCACAACCCACCATCCACCATGCACCATCCCGCAATACAACATCCACCATACACCGTCCACGATCCCACTTTCCACCATCCACCTTCCCAACATCCACCATCCCACCATCAACCATCACTCTTCCACCACACACCATCCCACATTCTTACATCCACCATCCAACAATCACCATCACACAATCCACCATCCATCTCCCCACCATCCACCATCCAACTTCCCACCATACACCATTCCCATGTGACACCCATATATAAGAAGGGTTAGAAGGATGATCCGGGAAATTACAGGCCTGTCAGCTTGACTTCAGTGCCCGGGAAGCTGATGGAGCACCTCATCCAGAGTACCATCACACAACACGTGCGGGACAACCAGATGATCAGGCCCAGTCAGCATGGGTTTATGAAAGGCAGGTCCTGCTTGACAAACCTGATCTCCTTCTACGACAGGGAGACCTGCTTATTGGATGAGGAGGTTAGTGCCAATCTCAAGAGGAACGCAGCATTCGTGACTCCCAGGCAAGACAGCTACTACACAAGTACCTAAACAAGGAAGTTATAGAAGTAGATGCATTTGAAATGATTGTTCTTACAATTTGCTAACCTGTTCCACACATAACATTTACAAGATAACATTGTTTGAAGTTTGGCAGAAACTAGTTTTAAAAGTATTATTTGACTTACTCTAAGGAGATGCATGCAATGTCTTACTCCACAGGGAAATGTGTACATTACTTCTATCCCGTATTACTTATTTTGGTTTGGGTTTTAGGATAGCATTGGAAAGGACAAAAAAATATTAACACGGGAGGCAAAAGTACCTAGAAAAAAGGAATCCAATCAGATAAAAACCGTTATCTCCTTCCAGTATTAATGAGACCTGGGCAAATGCTTCCAGTAGACAGCAGAATGCCTCGGGGTCAGATTGCAAAAATGAAACACTATAGCTTGAAATGGTCGGTGAGCCCATTGAAGCTGACTCCGATTAACTGCAATCTGCAAATTACTTGAGCAAATATTTCCATTCAAGGAATCTTCAAGTTATTGATCATGTGACATTAGAGGCAAAGTCACAGAAGGGGTGAGAGTGAACAACTTGGAACAAGAGACGTTAACAGAGCTTTCACCTGTACCAAATATTTTATAATATGCTATTACATCACAGAAGCACTTTTTAAAAAAAAAATACCTTTGCGAGACCTCGGCTGGTCCGAGGGATCAGAATGTAAGTTTGATATTGACCTTGAGCAGATAAACGTGTACCCTTAAGAGGCTTGAAAGTCCCAAGAAGAGCTGAGTAAACAAGAGTAAGGAACTACCAGACCGGAACTGCCTGACCGCAAGGAAAGGAAGGTTATTGAGGGTGCAACAGAGAAGAGGTCATCCAATCATGAACTGTTAGTCTCTAATTAAACCAATCATATATGGATACATACTCTTAATAAAGTTATAAAAAAGCTTGTTAGAACAATAAAGTAGCCATTTTGCACAATTTGGTGTTTGTCGTGTCCGTCTCAACAGCGACACACCATCAGCCATCCACAATGCACCACCCACCATCCACAACCCACCATCCACCTTCCCACCATCCAATATCCACCATGCACCATAAACCATACACCATCCACTATACACCATGCACGATCCTCCATCCCACCATCCAACACCCACCATCCATCTTCCCACCAACAACCATACTAGAATCCAACATCCACCATCCAACTTCCCACCATCAACCATCCCACAATACTGTCTACCACCCACCATCCACCTTCCCACATTACATCATCCACCATCTACAATGCAACTTCCCACCACCCACCATCCACCATGCACCATCACGCAATACAGCTTCCACCATACATCTTACACCAACCCACCATCCACCATTTACCTTCTGACCATCCACGACCCAATATCCCACAATACACCATCCACCATCACACAATACAAGATCCACCAGCCACCTTCCCACCATCCACTGTCACCCACCCACCACCCACCATTCCACAGTCTAACATTCACATTCCACCATTCACCATCCCACAATTCACCATACACCGTCCTCCTTCTACCCAAAACACAATACAACATACACCATGCACCATACATCGTCCACCATCCCACAGTCCACCATCCATCATCCACCTTCCCACCGTTCACCGTGCACCATCCACTATCCCAAAATGCACCATCCACCTTCCAACCATCCAACTTTCACCATCCCACAATCCACCATCTACAATACCACAATCCAACCATGGCCATGCACCATCTTTTTCCCACCCTCCACCATACACCATCGCCCAGTCCACCATCCATCATCAACCTACCAACATCCACAATCCACCATCCCGCAATTCTCCATACAACATCCACCATCCACCATCTACCATCAATCATCAAGCATACACCATCCACCATCCCACAATCTACCATCCAACATCTCACCATCAACCATCCTCTATCCACAATCCACCATCAACCATCCCGCAATCCAGCATCAACCATCCATTTTCCCACCGTCAACCATCCCACAATACACCATCCACCATTCAAATTCTTCTTTCCAACCATCCACCCTCCCACCACCTTCCCACCATCCACCATCCAGAATCCCCCATCCACCATCCCACAATACACCATCCACCATCGACAATGAACTTCCCACAACCCACCATCCACCATGCACCATCCCGCAATACAACATCCACCATACACCGTCCACGATCCCACTTTCCACCATCCACCTTCCCAACATCCACCATCCCACCATCAACCATCACTCTTCCACCACACACCATCCCACATTCTTACATCCACCATCCAACAATCACCATCACACAATCCACCATCCATCTCCCCACCATCCACCATCCAACTTCCCACCATACACCATTCCCATGTGACACCCATATATAAGAAGGGTTAGAAGGATGATCCGGGAAATTACAGGCCTGTCAGCTTGACTTCAGTGCCCGGGAAGCTGATGGAGCACCTCATCCAGAGTACCATCACACAACACGTGCGGGACAACCAGATGATCAGGCCCAGTCAGCATGGGTTTATGAAAGGCAGGTCCTGCTTGACAAACCTGATCTCCTTCTACGACAGGGAGACCTGCTTATTGGATGAGGGAAAGGCTGTGGATGTAGTTTACCTGACTTCAGTAAGGCCTTTGACACCGTTTCCCACAGCATTCTCCTGGCAAAACTGGATGCTCACGGCTTGGATGGGCACACATTTTGCTGGGTAAAAAACTGGCTGGATGGCCGGGCCCAAAGAGTTGTGGTGCATGGAGTTAAATCCACTTGGCGGCTGGTCACGAGTGGTGTCCCGCAGGGCTCGGTTTTGGGGCCACTACTGTTTAAGAACTTTATTGGTGATCTAGACGAGGGGATCGAGTGCACCCTCAGTAAGTTTGCAGATGACACCAAGTTGGGTGGGAGTGTTGATCTGCTCAAGGGTAGAGAGGCTCTGCAGAGAGATCTGGACAGGCTGGAGCGATGGGCTAAGGCCAACTGTATGAGCTTCAATAAGGCCAAATGCCGGGTGCTGCACTTGGGTCACAACAACCCCCAGCAACGCTACAGGCTTGGGGAGGAGTGGCTGGAGAGCTGCCAGTCAGAGAGGGACCTGGGGGTGTTGATTGACAGCCGGATAAACATGAGCCAGCAGTGTGCCCAGGTGGCCAAGAAGGCCAATGGTATCCTGGCTTGTATCAGAAATAGCGTGGCCAGCAGGGCCAGGGAAGTGATCTTGCCCCTGTACTTGGCACTGGTAAGGCCGCACCTCGATTACTGTGTTCAGTTTTGGGCCCCTCACTACAAAAAGGACATTGAATTATTCGAGTATGTCCAGAGAAGGGCAACGAAGCTGGTGAAGGGTCTGGAGCACATGTCGTACGAGAAGCGGCTGAGGGAACTGGGGTTGTTTAGTTTGGAGAAGAGGAGGCTGAGGGGAGAGCTCATCGCCCTCTACAACTACCTGAAAGGAGGGTGCAGAGAGCTGGGGATGAGCCTCTTTAACCAAGTAATAAGTGATAGGACAAGAGGTAATGGCCTCAAGTTGCACCAGGGAAGGTTTAGACTAGATATTAGGAAGTATTTACAGAACGGGTAGTTAGGCGTTGGAATGGGCTGCCCAGGGAGGTGGTGGAGTCCCCATCCCTGGAGGTGTTCAAGAGGCGGGTCGACATAGCACTTAGGGATATGGTGTAGTTGGGATCTGTCAGTGCTAGGTTAACGGTTGGACTAGATGATCTTCAAGGTCCTTTCCAACCTAGATGAATCTTGGATTCTGTAAGTACTCTGAGTGATGTCAGTGAAGGATCTCCTCGCAAAATATAAAACAAGCTATGCACATCATCATTAGTTAGGCCCAACAACAGCTGTATCCAATTTATGGCTCCCAACAGTTTTTGTAAATCATTTAAAGTCTTAACATCAGTTTTAAGTTTAACCTGTTGCAGGACAATGGTCTGTTCACAAATTCTCCACCCCAGGTACAGCCACAGTGATGATATCTGTACCTTTTCAGGCGCTATTTGCAACCCCACTTGAGATACTGAGTCTTTGGTTAAAGCAAGAGCCTTTTCCATGATCTCCTGTGTTTCTGCTGCTATAAGGATGTCATCCATATAATGATATATAGCAGCCTGGGGGACTGTGGCATCGCTGGAGAACAACGGACATGTTGTGAGTGGTCCAGACCAAGGGGCCTCACTGTAACAGCAAGCTGCAGCTGTGTTCAAGGACAAAAACAAGGCCGAGACGGCCTGAGAAACTACATTCCTGCCCAAGAGATAAAGATGTTGGAATGTGGAAAACAGAGGGTCTACCTGGGGGGAGAGCAGCGCGTGGACACCACACTGGGACCAATCATAGAGGGCAGAAAGGCACATGAACATGTAGCTTTAGCCTATTAGCAATAAGATAGCGGCGCGTGAAGCTTGTGATAGAGTATAAATTGCTGTGTAGCCTTTAATAAAGTGACATCAGCTTGATCAAATTGGTCATCTAAGTTGTGTCCGAGACTTCCGCGTCAGCAACTGGCGCCCGAACAGGGACCCGAGGGAGCCTCATTGAAGATACGCGGGACTCAAGCCCTGGGGAATCGGGATCCTCCCGTTGGTGCTCGCCCGAGCAAGAGAAGACGGTCCGGAGGGGGCGGAAGCAGCCGTAGCAGGTGCTGCCCCGGCACCTGGGAAGACGCGCGCGCAATCGTCGGGAATCTCGCCCTGATCAGGTGAGCGGCTGGGGAGGAGATGGGGTCCACGCTGGGTAAAGAAGAAGCAGCAGTGGTTAAGCTCCTCCAACATATACTCTCTAAGAGAGGATTATCTTATCAGGGGAACCTGAGGAGGGTGCTGTTGTGGGCTCGGCAGCGCGGACTAATCCCCTCAGTGACCGCAGCCTTTGAACCTGCTACTTGGAAAAAGATCATTGCGGCGCTGTGGGATGACATTAGCTCAGGCTCTAAAGACAGTAGGAAACTCTCCACTGTGTGGAGATTGGTCTTAGACACTCTGAAAGAACTGAAAGCGGAACTGCAGACCCCCGCCTCTGCTTTCACTGCCCGGTCAGCAGAGGCAGAACGCGCTGGCTCTCAGGATTCCGTCACTGCTGGGACGTTTGTGGGATCCCTGTTCCCCAAGGCGGCTCCTAAAAGGAGGGACGGGGACGCTTCACGCGCAGCACCCGTGCGGCAGGAAAATCAAGAGCAAAAATCAACAGATTTACTCCAGATCGACTCCCCCTCCCCTCAAGCCCAAAAGATCAATCACCGGAGCGCACGGCCCCGCCCCTCTCCCGCCGCCCCCCGCCCGACCCCCCCGCCGCCGCCGCCACCTCGCCAGAGGACGGCGCTGACCCAGCCCTGCCCCCGCCCTCGCCCCCGATACCCCGGTGCAGAAACAATCTCGTTATGATTTACAAGATCAGCACTTGCAAGAACTCACGAGAAAATTAGAGCAATTTGAAATCCGAATGCAGCAAGCGGCTCAGCCCACCCCTACAGCACCGCCACCTCCCCCTCTTCCTATTAACCCCTTCCTCCGTGACACGGGTGGGGGGGGGGATGGTCAGAGGGAAATGGTGGCTATCGGGTCGCTGCCATCGTCGGCCCACATGGGAGGGGGGCCACTGGCTCAAATGGGAGGGGGGGCACTGGCTCAAATGGGAGCGGGGGCACTGGAACGCGCGAGTGGTAATGATAATCCAGCAAGCCGATGGCTGGGAGTTATTCGGGATTCTGTAATAGAGGGGCAGTTTAACGAACTTGGCCCAATGACGTTCCCGGTAACAGTAACCCCACAAGGCAAGGAGTGGGAAGCCTTAGATTGGAAAGTGATTAAGGAGGCAAAATTAGCTGTAACACAATATGGGTTGAAATCACCATATACAAATTCAGTAATTCCGCATATCTTTACAGCACATTTATTAACTCCGTTTGATGTGCGCATGATTGTACAAATCTTACTAACAGCTTCCCAACAATTGCAATTTTTCCAACGTTGGCAAGTGGCCTGTGACGCTGCTGCAGCCACACCCCATCAGCAAGGAGATCCTCTATATGAGGTGCAAGCTCAAACGCTTACAGGTGCAGGCCCTTTTGCTAGCTCCAACTGGGAAGTCGGATTTCAACCAGAAGCATTACCGTTAACCGAAGAATTGGCCTTAAAAACAATGAAAAAGCAGCACCAGCATTTACAGGAATAAGACAGGGGCCCACGGAGCCCTATCCAAAATTTATTGCCTGACTACATGCCGCTATTGATGTTAATCCTGAGTTACATGATGATGCTTGGGGGGCTTGGGACTTTCTTAGTTTTATCACTATCATTACTTATGATGGTGCTGATGGGAGGGCTGAAAGAGTCTTCAGTCTTAACCGCCTGTGGCCGAGACCGGCACTGCGCTCTCGCTCTCGCCCCCGCCCCCCCCCCCCCCCCGCCAAAAGCAGCAGTTTTTACAGAAGCTGCTGACACTGGCATGCAGCACCCCACATAATCAATAAGCAATGGCTTTATATATTCTTAACAGTGTTTTGATGTTTGCAGCGTTTATCATTTTATGTTGTGTGAGTAATAAGTGTAAGAGGCCTCTTTGTGTGATTGCTTTGCGTGTGCGAGATGCAGCCCAGCGGCAGCTGCGGACTGCAGACTTCTTTGACAGAGTGCCATAGTACCCGCTGGGTCATCGGTGCTGCCTGTTTGTTTGGGCTCAGTGTTTGAAGTGTCATAGCTGAAATAACTCCTCTAGCAGGAGGCAGTAATTCTGTATTAATTGTTGTCTTGAATTCAGGTGCATACTCTGTGGGGAGAGTGCACCTTTGTACCATCTATCTGAGAAGGGTATTGTCATAAAAATCATCAACAACCTTACAGGGGTTGTTCGTTTTACCAGAGGTCATAGACGCATGTTCAGTAACAAAAGGGTCAAAAATTACTCAGCTTGTTATTTTACTACAGCTCCTCCTAATAGTATGCCGAGAGGCTGGGGTGACTCAGGATTTGGATCAGCAAGTACTCCCGAAGTATTTTCAGCTCAGACAGGAAGACAAAGTCGACCTCTGATAAAATGTAACCTCACTAAAGCAGAAGAATCTGTTGCACTGACAGGCATTTTATATTCTGGTGCGGATGTGACTGTAATATCTGCGAGCAGATTGGCCGTTGGCTCGGGTAACTCGAGTGCTTTTCGGGGTTGGTGGTCATGTTGTAACGTTTCAAAGCAGAGATCTCATCCATGTAAGGGGCCCAGAAAACTGGGTAGCAAATATTCATCCATTTATATTGGAAACACCTATTACATCATGGGGTCGTGACTGTATGGCTCCATGGGGAACTCAAATTGCATGAAATTTGTCTTAAGGGCCACTGCAGCACAACCCACCCCTAAACCCACCCTGAAACTAACCTGGAAAACAGAATCATCTGTGTGGGTGAGTCAGTGGCCCTTGCCAATGGAAAAGTTGTTCCACCTGAATGATTTAATTCATGAACAGTTAAGTGCAGGACATATCGTACCTACCACCAGTCCTTGGAACCCCCTGGTGTTTGTTATTTTAAAGAAAAGTGGTAAATGGTGACTTTTACATGATCTCCAACACATTGATTCCCCTAAACTGGCATCTTGTAATAAATGATCTGAAAGATTGATTTTTTCTCCATTCCCTTGCATCTGGATGATGCATCTAAATTTCCCTTTTTTGTTCCCAGTATTAATGTCAGTGAACCTGCAACACGGTACCACTGGGTTGTTTTACCATAAGGCATAAAGAATACTGCCACAATGCAGGTCTCCCAGGCTGTTATATATCATTATATGGGTGACATCCTTATAGCAGCAGAAACACAGGAGATCATGGAAAAGGCTCTTGCTTTAACCAAAGACTCAGTATCTCAAGTGGGGTTGCAAATAGTGCCTGAAAAGGTACAGATATCATCACCGTGACAGTACCTGGGGTGGAGAATTTGTGAACAGACCATTGTCCTGCAACAGGTTAAACTTAAAACTGATGTTAAGACTTTAAATGATTTACAAAAACTGTTGGGAGCCATAAATTGGATACAGCTGTTGTTGGGCCTAACTAATGATGATGTGCATAGCTTGCTTTATATTTTGAGAAGAGATCCTTCACTGACATCACCCAGAGTACTTACAGAGAAAGCAAAAACAAGATCTCCACCGTGCAGCTAATGCCATCTCAGAAACACGGTAAGCACGGCTTTCACATGCAATTTTTCCACCAAAATGCCAGGGCAATACAAAACCAGTTTTCTTTATCAAAGCATCAGGCTGAAGACATCATTGCGACTTGCCCTGAATGCCAGAAGGACTCCTTCTCTTCAACAGCTAGTGGTGTCAACCCTCGGGGACTCACTCCTCAGAATTATGGCAATCTGACATCACTCCCTTTGCTGCATTTGGATCGTTAAAATAGGTGCCGTCAATATTGCAGCACTTCTCATCACAGATATCAGATCAACAAGAAATCCAGGGCAAGGCTCAAGTCCTGGAAAATGTAACTGGGAAGGACCATATCCTTTAATAACCTGGGGAAGAGGTTATGCTTGTGTTTTCACAGGTTACAGTCCCGGTGGTTACCAGCAAGCTGTGTGCAACTACACCTGAGGTGTGAGAGGCAGCTTTTGGTGGACACTCAGGAGCCAGCTGTGTGTGCTGTGGATGCCCCTGTGTTGACAGTTTGTGGTCTCTTCAACTGATCATTTAAGCAGAATGTATGGGTAATGCTTGCTGCTGCAATAGGACAAAATACACTATCTCTGTCCTTAATCACACTGCAGTTGCCAACTCTTTTAAGAGAAAATGCTAACAGTAATTGCAACTCCTTGATGAAATTTATAGGCTTACTAGTCACTAGTGAAAGATGTAGCTTAGACAGAATGTAGCTATTAATAAGGATGAAATGCTGTAAGAATGTGTGTATTTGACTTTCTTTCTTTAGCAATATTAAGAATTAGGAACTTAAGTGTTTAACCTTATTAGAAACTCCCTTGGTTTTCCCCCTTGAGTGGTGGCCAGGCTCTGGGTGGAACCCAACAGGAGGATGAAATCAGATATTTCCGCTCAAAGAAAATTGCCAGTTATTTTGGCCTGTTGATTTGGATATATGAGGCTGGACCTGCTTGCAGCGACTTTGGATGCCTCACCTACAGATGGACGCATCGCGTAGGATTTCTGGTTTGTGAGGAAGGGCACTCTAAATTCTCGATGCATCCAGGGTTCCCCAGCAATTGCGGATCTGAATGTTAGCACCCCATTAAGCAAGCGTGTTATTTCGTATTTTCCTTACTGTTTATTTTTGTAGTATTTAGTCATATCCCTTAGTTATGGGTACTGAAATTAGCCTACTCTTTTTTACCTAATAACTGTAACTGCTGTATTGTCTCTAGCATTCTGTGAAGCTGTTTTAAGTATGCTGGTTTTTTTTGAAGTTTGCCTAACCCTTAATTGATAAAGTCTCGAAATAAGTCTTGCAGGTGCTGCTGCAAAACAAAGAAAGGGGAGTTGTGGGAGGCATTGGCCTGTCAGCCTTACACAGCCTCTAAGCAATAGCTAGGGTTGATGAAGAACAGGCCTTGGAAGATAGATAAGAAACTGCTGAGATGTGTCAAGGTAGCAGGCAAAACCAGCGGACAGCTGCAACACTGAACTGTGAAAAAGTACTAAGCTGTGAGAAGTTACCATCGTGGTAGGGCAGAATGCGCCAGAGAATATGGGAAATTAGTTCAATTGATCCGTGAAACTGATAACGGACCAGCCTATACCTCTCAAAAATTTGCTCTTTTTTGTCAACTCTGGGGTATACGTCACATCACAGGTATACCACATTCCCCCACGGGGCAAGCCATAGTGGAGAGAGCGCATCAAACTTTAAAAGTGCTTTTGCAAAAACAAAATGGGGGAGAGGTCTTGGCTGCTGCAGAACCATTTGCAAAAGCGGTGTATGTGTTAAAGTACTTACGGCTCACAGGTGATAGGGAGGAACCACCAGTAGTAATACGTAGCATGGATCTGAAATCTGATATAAGCCGGTGTGGAGATGGTGCTTTTGCTCAGTACAAAGATGTTACTATAGGAGAGTGGAAAGGACCTGTGGAACTAAAAATGACGGGTCAAGGCTATGCCTGCGTTATTACCGATACTGGCACTAGATGGGTTCCGAGTCGATGGGTGCGACCCTGGAAAAAGGGTTAAGAAAGATGAAACAGAAACCGAATGAGATATTAACTTGGAGCGAGGGTTATGTTTGTGTTTTCACAGATGCCAGCTCTCGCTGGGTTCCTGCTTGGTGTTTGGCCTGTGTTGGAACCTGTCTCAGGGTGAAGGATGGGTGGTCTCACAACCAAACGCCACCGGAAGCCCTGAAAATCCGTTCTCTACGTGCTTGGTAGAAATACCTGTGGATACATGGCCGAATCCACTGCAGTTTTGGCTTAGCAAACAAACTAATGCTACTTCTTTGGCTTTAAGTGGTCTTTTAACTGATGCTGATAGTGTCAGACATGCTACGTTATAAAATAGAGCTGTGATTGACTTTTGCTTCTAGCGCAAGGACATGGTTGTGCTGAATTTGAAGGAATGTGCTGTATGAATCTATCTGATCATTCAGAATCTATTTTTAAAAGCATTCAGCAATTGAAGGATGGACTCAAACGCTTAACAGAAGATGATGGCTTGGACTGGCTGACAAGGATGTTTAAAGGTTGGGGATTATCTGGTTGATTGATAACATGAGTCAAAACTGTCGGAGTAGTCCTTTTGATTGTAGTGACTGTGCTCTTAATGCTGCCTTGCCTTATAGGCCTTCTGCAAAGGGGCTTGCAGAGGACTGTCGGTGCAATGTTTTTAGCACAGGACCACAGAGGGGTCTGGATTGCTCAAAAACAAAAAGGGGGATTTGTGGCATCGCTGGAGAACAACGGACATGTTGTGAGCGATCCAGACCAAGGGGCCTCACTGTAACAGCAAGCTGCAGCTGTGTTCAAGGACATAAACAAGGCCGAGATGGCCTGAGAAACTACATTCCTGCCCAAGAGATAAAGATGTTGGAATGTCGAAAACAGGGGGTCTACCTGGGGGGAGAGCAGTGCGTGGACGCCACACCGGGACCAATCATAGGGGGCAAAAGGGCGCGTGAACAAGTAGCTTTAGCCTATTAGCAATAAGATAGCGGCGCGTGAAGCTTGTGATAGAGTATAAATTGCTGTGTAGCCTTTAATAAAGTGACATCAGCTTGATCAAATTGGTCATCTAAGTTGTGTCCGAGACTTCCGCATCGGCAACCATCCACGTTCCCACCATACACCATCAACCATCCTCCTTCCAACTTCCACCACCCCCCATCCTCCAAACACCTTCACACCATCCACCATCCCACTGCCCACCATCCACAGTCAGTCATCAACCTGCTCATTATTCACAATCCACCATCCCACTTTCTTCCATCCACCACCCACCATCCAACCATCCACCATCCCACAATCCACAATTTATCATCCACCTTCCCACAATTCACCATCCACCATCATCCAACCACCTTCACACCTTCCACCATTCCCCATCCCAAAATACACCATCCACAATCCACCATCCTTTTTCCCTGAATCGAACATCCACCATCCACCATCCACATTCTCACAATCCACCATCCACCAACAACTTTCACACCATCCACCATCCCAAAATCCACAATCTACCATGCAACATCCCACCTTCCACCATTCACCATCCACAATCCACCATCAACCATCCTACGATCCAACATCCACCATTCATCTTCCCACAATCAACCATACCACAGTCCAACATCCACCATCCACCTTCCCAACCTCAACCATCCCACAATCCACCATCCACCACCCAACCTCCTACCATCCACCTTCCCACAATCCACCATCTGCCATCACGCAATCCACAATTGAACATCCAGCTTCCAACATCCACCATCCAGCATACCACAATCCACCATCCACCACCCACCAACAACCTTCAGACTATCCACCATCCACCTTCCCACAATCAACCATCCACCATCCTCCAACCACCTTTACACCATCCACCATCCACCGTCTCAAAATCCAGCATCCACCATCCAACTTCCCAACATCCACCATTGAACATACACCATCTCACAATAGATCACCATCCTCCTTCCAACGACACCACATCCCCCATCCACCTTCCCACCATCCACCATCCACCCTCCAACCATCCACCATCCACGGTCCTACAATCCAACATTCACCATCAACCATTCCACAATCCACCCTCCACCATCCACCATCTGCCACGGTCCACTCGTTGGACTCGTGATGGTTCGTTTGCTACGATCTCGAAAGTGCAAAATTAAGGTGACCAACACCAAAGGGGATAGCAGTAATCAAACAGTGAAACTTTATTGTGTTGCCTGTGAAGCGGCACGTGATAGTTTGAGATGGGTGAAAGAAAGGAGAAAAGTAAAGTTAAGGTTAGAGAGAGGGGAGAGAGAGGTTATAGCTACCACCGCTGATCTCACGACGTCCTAACGGTCCCGGGTCCAGCTGAGGCTGCGTCGTCGATCGTCGTGGTCCTTGGTGGGGAAGCTTCTCATTTTCGTTGTCCAGAAGTCATCTTTTATGCTCAGGAACACACCTTGCTCCACCTCTGCCTCAGGGGTCTCCGCCCTTCTTGAGTGAGGCTACCACGCATGCACGGGGAGGAGTGTCTGAGGCGTGGTCAGTCTTGGAGGTGGGTAACCTTCAACCAGGTGTTGTGTTTTGGTATTATAATGAAACAAAGTTAGTCTAAGGTTCATGATTTCTTCATCGATGTTATGGCAACAGTCGCGATCCATCTTTTTTGACAAGGGCTGTGCAATTAACTCTAACAGCTCCGGCTAGGCCCAGGTACCGAACAATAGCACAACACTCTTTGTATTACACGGCTCAGGCACCAAAGAACAGCACGGCACTGCCTGCACCACACGGGTCAGTGCTCAGGAGAACAGCACAACACTGGCTGTGCCACACAGTTCTGCATTCAGGAGACTTTGCACCACATTCCACTCCAGAGATCGACAACTGTGTTCCAAAAAGGTCGTTGTCGGGTCCCTCAATGTCCATGTCCCAGATAACAATGTTGAGACAATGCTGATCTTCTGACCGACTCTTACACATGGCCACCACTGACATGATGCCCTCTGTGACATGGCCTCCACAGTGACATGACCACCACTACACCTGCTGCCCACTGTGACCTAGCACCCACAGTGACATGGTCACCATTGACGCGCTGCCCGCTGTGACATGACCGCCACAGTGATATGGCCAGCACTGACCTGCTGCCCACTGTGACATGGCCCCCATAGTGACATGGCCACCACTGACCTGCTACCCACTGTGACATGGCCCCCACCGTGACATGGCCACCACTGACCTGCTGCCCACTGTGACATGGGCCCCACAGTAACATGGCCTCCACTGACCTGCTGCCCACTGTGACATAGCCCCCACAGTGACATGGCAACCAGTGGCCTGTTGCTCACTGTGACATGGCCATCACTGACCTGCTGCCCACTGTGAAATGACCTCACAGTGACATGGCCACAACTGACACGCTGCCCACTGTGACATGGCCCCCACAACGACATGGCCACCAGTGGCTTGTTGCTCACTGTGATATGGCCACCACTGACCTGCTGCACACTGTGATGTAGCACCCACAGTGACATGGCCACCACTGACCTGCTGCCCACTGTGACATAGCCCCCACAGTGACATGGCCACCAGTGGCTTGTTGCTCACTGTGACATGGCCATCACTGACCTGCTGCACACTGTGACATGGCCCCACAGTGACGTGGCCACTACTGACCTGCTGCCCACTGTGACATGCCCCCCACAGTGACATGGCCACCACTGATCCGCTGCCCACTGTGACATAACCGCACAGTGACATGGCCACCACTGACCTGCTGCACACTGTGACATGGCCCCCATAGAGACTTGGCCACAACTGACCTGCTGCCCACTGTGACATAGCCCCCACAGTGACATGGCAACCAGTGGCCTGTTGCTCACCTTGACATGGCCACCACTGACCGGCTGCACACTGTGACATGACCTCACAGTGACATGGACACAACTGACACGCTGCCCACTGTGACATGTCCCATACAGTAACATGATCACTACTGACCTGCTGCCCACTGTGACTGGCCACAACAGTGACATGGCCACCACCGACCTGCTGCCCACTGTGACATCGCCCTCACAGTGACATGGCCACCACTGACCTGCTGCTCACTGTGACATGGCCCCCACAATGACATGGCAACCAGTGGGCTTTTGCTCATTGTGACATGGCCACCACTGACCTGCTGCACACTGTGACATAACCTCACAGTGACATGACCACAACTGCCACGTTTCCCACTGTGACATGGCCCCCACTGTGACATGGCCACCACTGACCTGCTGCCCAATGTGACATAGCCCCCATAGTGACATGGCCACCACTGACCTGCTGCCCAATGTGATATAGCCCCCATAGTGACATGGCCACCACTGAACTGCTGCCCACTGTGACATGGCCCCCATAGGGACATGGCCAGAACTGAGCTGCTGCCCACTGTGACATGACCTCACAGTGACATGGCCACCTCTGAACCGCTGCCAACTGTGATGTAGCACACACAGTGACATGGCCACCAGTGACCCGCTCGCCACTGTGACATGTCCCAAACAGTAACATGATCACCACTGACATGCTGCCCTCTGTGACATGGCCCCACAGTGATGTGGCCACTGCTGACCTGCTGCCCAATGTGACATGGCCCCCACAGTGACATGGCCACCACTGACCTGCTGCCCACTGTGACATAGCCCCCATAGTGACATGGCCACAACTGACCTGCTGCTCACTGTGACATGGCCGCAAAGTGACATGCCCACCACTGACGTGCTGCCCACTGTGACATGGCCCCACCGTGACATGGCCACCACTGACCCACTGCCCAATGTGACATAGCCCCACAGTGACATGACCACCTGTGGCCTGCTGCCCAATGTGACATGGCCACAACTGATCTGCTGCCCACCTTGACATGACCTCACAGTGACATGGCCACCACTGACACGCTGACCACTGTGACATGGCCCCCACAGTGACATGGCCACCACTGACACGCTGACAACTGTGACATGGCCCCCATAGTGACATGGCCACAACTGACCTGCTGCCCACTGTGACATGTCCCCCATAGTGACATGGCCACAACTGACCTGCTGCCCACTGTGACATGGCCCCCATAGTGACATGGCCACCACTGACCTGCTGCCCAATGTGACATGGCCCCCACAGTGACATGGCCACCACTGACCTGCTGCTCACTGTGACATAGCCCCCACAGTGACATGACCACCAGTGGCCTGTTGCTCACTGTGACATGGCCACAACTGACCTGCTGCACACTGTGACATGACCTCACAGTGACATGGCCACCACTGACCTGCTGCCCACTGTTACTGGCCACCACAGTGACATGACCACCACTGACCTGCTGCCCACTGTGATATATCACCCACAGTGACATGGCCACCACTGACCTGCTGACCACTGTGACATGTCCCAAACAGTAACATGATCACCACTGACCCGCTGCCCACTGTGTCATGTCCCCACAGTGACATGGCCACCACTGACCCACTGCCCACTGTGACATAGCCGCACAGTGACATGGCCACCACTGACCTGCTGCCCACTGTGACATGGCCCCACAGTAACATGCCACCACTGACCTGCTGCCCACTGTGACATAGCCCCCACAGTGACATGGCAACCAGTGGCCTGTTGCTCACTGTGACGTGGCCACCACTGACCTGGTGCACACTGTGACATGACCAGAAGAGACATGGCCACCAGTGACACGCTGCCCACTGTGACATGGCCCCCACAGTGACATGGCCACCACTAACCTGCTGCGCACTTTGACATGGCCCCACAGTGACATGGCCAGCACTGACCTGCTATCCACTGTGACATAGGCCCCACAGTGACATGGCCACAACTGACCTGCTGCTCACTGTGACATGGCCCCAAGTGACATGTCCACCACTGACCCGCTGCCCACTGTGACATGGCCCCACAGTGACATACCACCACTGACCTGCTGCCCACTGTGACATAGCCCCCATAGTGACATGGCCACAACTGACCTGCTGCTCACTGTGACATGGCCGCAAAGTGACATGGCCACCACTGATCTGCTGCCCACTGTGACATGGCCCCCACATTGACATGCCCACCACTGACATGCTGCCCACTGTGACATGGCCCCACAGTGACATGGCCACCACTGACCCACTGCCCAATGTGACATAGCCCCACAGTGACATGACCACCTGTGGCCTGCTGCCCAATGTGACATGGCCACAACTGATCTGCTGCCCACCTTGATATGACCTCACAGTGACATGGCCACCACTGACACGCTGACCACTGTGACATGGCCCCCACAGTGACATGGCCACCACTGATCCGCTGACCACTGTGACATGGCCCCCATAGTGACATGGCCACCACTGACCTGCTGCCCAATGTGACATGGCCCCCACAGTGACATGGCCACCACTGACCTGCTGCTCACTGTGACATAGCCCCCACAGTGACATGACCACCAGTGGCCTGTTGCTCACTGTGACATGGCCACCACTGACCTGCTGCACACTGTGACATGACCTCACAGTGACATGGCCACCACTGACACACTGACCACTGTGACATGTCCCCCACAGTGACATGGCCACAACTGACCTGCTGCCCACTGTGACATGGCCCCCATAGTGACATGATCACCACTGACCTGCTGCCCACTGTGACATGGCCACCAGAGTGACATGGCCACCACTGACCTGCTGCACACTGTGACATGTCCCATAGAGTAACATGATCACCACTGACATGCTCCCCAGTGTGACATGGCCCCACAGTGACGTGGCCACTACTGACCTGCTGCCCACTGTTACTGGCCACCACAGTGACATGACCACCACTGACCTGCTGCCCACTGTGATATATCACCCACAGTGACATGGCCACCACTGACCTGCTGACCACTGTGACATGTCCCAAACAGTAACATGATCACCACTGACCCGCTGCCCACTGTGTCATGTCCCCACAGTGACATGGCCACCACTGACCTGCTGCCCACTGTGACATAGCCCCCACAGTGACATGGCAACCAGTGGCCTGTTGCTCACTGTGACGTGGCCACCACTGACCTGGTGCACACTGTGACATGACCAGAAGTGACATGGCCACCAGTGACACGCTGCCCACTGTGACATGGCCCCCACAGTGACATGGCCACCACTAACCTGCTGCGCACTTTGACATGGCCCAACAGTGACATGGCCAGCACTGACCTGCTATCCACTGTGACATAGGCCCCACAGTGACATGGCCACAACTGACCTGCTGCTCACTGTGATATGGCCCCAAGTGACATGGCCACCACTGACCCGCTGCCCACTGTGACATGGCCCCCACAGTGACATGGCCACCACTGACCTGCTGCCCACTGTGACATTGGCCCCACAGTGACATGGCTACCAGTGACCTGTTGCTCACTGTGACATGGCCACCACTGACCTGCTGCACAGTGTGACATGACGTCACATTTGTTATAGACTATCGTGCCAAAATGATGCAAGTTAGGACTAATTAAATTTAAATTGTTTATTTAGCAAGCGGCAATAAGCAAAACAGCGCTGGGCGGCCGGGGAGTCCCTGCTCCACCAACGGCGCGCAATCACTCCCCGAGGGTCCGTCTTTTTTATATCCTCCGCCTTCCGTTATCGGGTCTCTCTGAGAGGTGTACCCTGCGTCTGCGCACTTTGCAGCTAGGGGGTCGCTCCATCCGGGTCTTCCTCACGTCACCAGCTCCTCGTATTTCCTGCTTTCCTGAGAGTGGCTCACAAAGCTTTTGTTTATATCTTACAGAATATAAGCACTACCCCTCTTTTTTTTTCTTCTTGTTCTCCCCTTTGTCCTTCTCCCCTTTCTCCCTCTTTTCAGTCTTTTGCCTAGTAGGAGTCCTTGCTTCAGCATTTCAACTTAGATAAGCACTTACAGTCTGTTAGTCGTTACACAGTGTAATAGTTAAGATTAAGCTTAGGCCTACATAGTTTATGGAATAACATGTCACGAGCTCCCAGTATCTTCTATGGAATTTGAAGAACAAACAGTTTACTGTCTATCACAATCCCCCCTTTTTCTTTTTATCATTTTGTTCATCAAATCGTTGCAATTCTTGTTGACTTAATAGGAGAGTTTTTTTCAATCTAAAGTCATCATCTAATTGGTCGTTTTTGGCTTTAATGAGTATTGGACGGGTGACAGATATCAGATATGTTACCCGTTGCATCATTCTCCAAGTTATGACATATAATATTATTGACAAAGTCAAACTGATTAAGATTAATATCAAGAGAACCACAATGGGGTGACACAACTTGTTCAAGATGCCTGTAGCAGTAGGTGACCATCTAAAAAGGGTGTCCCACCAGTTATGTTCTGCATTCTTTTTTGCTCTTTCCAAGACTCGGTGTATTTCTTCCACATTGTGATGAACAGTTATTAAGGTTTTCTGTCCGTTTTCTCTAATTTTCTCTAAAATTCTAATTAAGTCTTTATGTTGAAGTAACTGCCTAACCAAAGTGAGATTCATTCCAATGGGTGTAGGTTGTAAATTATGTATTAATGTATAATTGGATTGCAGGAATTCATAAGACACGACCGGGGCTAAATAGGAAAAGTCACATCCAATTATCTTTGTGAAATTGCAAACACAGAGATTTGAATAATTTTTTTGTTTCTACTATGATCTTGTCTACGGTTAAGAATTCACAAACCGTCCTCAAACATACACAACCTTTGCCAATATATATAAGTACTGTTTTAGGATTTTCATTGGGATGGACCTCAAAGTGACAAATATTTTGTTCAGTATCTAGACAAATATCTTGTGCCTCAATTGCATTGCCTTCACAAATGAATCCTTGTTGTTCCCGTACAATGCAGGACTCTAGATTGACAGTTTGCCATTTTTCGTTTACCTTTCGGGCCCATGCTCTATGCTCAAAAGGATAGAGTATGGTCCCGTTGTGATTCAGCCCTAATGCAATGATAGGATAAATTTGGTATATGGTGGCATTGTAAATAGTGAGTATAAAGGTAGTAGCTGTGTTTGTGATGGGATCATAGGTAAAGTTTACCAGGTTCCACCAGGATTGGAGTTCCTTTTCAAAATTAGTAGCACTGTTCCAAATTATTCTCCGAATTTCAGTAGGAAGAATACCTTCTTCACCTTCTCTTATAATTGAGGCAGCTATCGACTGCATCCATATTTGAGCCTGGATGCAGCTGAGAGCTAAAGAGAGGTTATTTTGGAGCACACTGAGTGCATCTGTAATCAATTCATGATCCTTTATATTTACCTTTTCCCCTTTTGGTAATACATTTGACAACAACCACTGGTTAGCCCCCAAAGCCAATAAGGAAGATTGCAAAGGCCTTTGTATATTAGTTAAATCACTAATTGAGGTAGCCAATTTGTTCATTATCACCTCCGAATCAATACTATTTAAAACTCCCAATCCTGTTCCCAAAGCACCGGTTAAGTCTCTCTGCGTTCTTTTTGCGTGAGGAATTTGTTTTTGCAGCCAGGTTGTCCATCCCTCGTAAGAAGTCTTTAGGAAAGGTGAACAGGCTGGCTGAATATTTGAAACATTATTTTGCATCAGCAATTTAACTTGTTTGAGAGACCACGCCGGGTTAAACAGCATTTGTTGTTGACCTGTATTCCTAATTGCATATGGTCCAATTTCAAAAATTCTTGGGCTAAGCACGACTGTTGGTTGTGTTGGAACAGTATGAGTAGTCCAAGTAGTCTCTTTGGAAGCGTGGGTTGTGGTTGTTGTAATTTTCTCCTGTATATTCAATGGAAATCGGAAAGATATAGCTTGATCTCTTGACCTGGTTCCTCCCAAACAAATTATGGGCACCGGTTGGGTTGCAGTAAATGCATACCAACAGACCTCTGACTCACAATGGGTTTGAGCTATTTTAGATTCCGTTTTGTCTCTGATAACGATTTGAGTAAAAGGGGGCTGACGGACGGTTTGAATTAAAGGGTGCCGACTTATTATCACATTTACATTGAATACTCTGCAGCCTATCTGTATCTCATCTCCTTTTTTAGCTGTCCAGGTATGGGATGAATTCTCCCATTTATATGTTTGGAGTGTTAGGTTATTGCTTAGTATGGCAGTTGCTAACTCTGTCCCATACAAATCTGCATCCATACTTCCTGTATGTCCATAATAAGCATCTGTCCAAGGCCATATAATTTGATTAGTTAGGGTATGTTCAAAAGGTTGGTGGGATTGGTTAGTCGTTCTAGCCCATCCTGGTAGTGTATTCATTGTGGCTAATACACCTAGCCAGACTATCCAATAGCTCCAATAGAAGACTGGCGGGATTCTATTGATTAGCATATTTTTTCTTAGTCTCTTTTGTATGAGGGTGTCTGGCACTCTCGTCTGACCCTTTTCCCTCAGAGGCCTTTTTTTCTTCAGAGTAGGGCAGTAAAGTTTTCCCCACTTTGGTACGTCTCTGCCTCCTCTGCCTACTCTGTTGCTTAGAGCAGCAGGGTGTTCCATCTTCTTGGCAGCAGCCGTATTCTTCAGGGGTACGTTTGCCTCTATTCCCGGGACACATAGGTTTCCCAGTTTTTATCTTTGACCTCGGGTTCACGATAGGGGACCCAGGAGATGTGCTTTCTACAGATCACCCTTAGGTTCTGAGGGTGTTATTCAGTAGGCCAATTAGGGTGAGTGCACTCTCTTTCAAGATTTATCCTTTTAGTAAATATTTTCTGTCAAATTTTAGAATCTTCAATTATTTTCCTGTTTTTACTCCAATTTTTAGGGCCTGATTAGTTAATCTCTGTTCTCGTTAATAACACTAATTACAACTAGACCGGAGATTTATTCCATGTGCATTATGAATCCCCCAGCCTTCTTTACATACATTACACTTTATGCATATAAAAGAAAAACAAATACAAGTTTCAATTGGACAAAATATTAGGGTCTCACTCATCGAGTCCTTCGTAGGTTCTTTTCTCACAATGTGTAGAGAGCTCTTTCAGGTTTTCCGAAGGGTGACTCGTAGATCCTCAGGAGGGCTGGTCACTTTCCAGGCTGGATCCTGTATAGGTCCCTTTACTCGGCTTGCGTGTGTCCACCCCTTCTCAGCAGTCCGAACAGCAGTTTCTGTAGTGATAAGAGCAACATAGGGTCCTTCCCAACGGGGGCTCAAAGAAGATTCTTTCCATGATTTGATTAGTACTTTATCTCCTGGTTGGATTTGATGCATGGCCACATCCAATGGAGGCCTTTGTACTACCATCCCCCGGGTCTGTAGTTGTTTTCTCCTTGCCATTAGCTGTATCAGGTAGGATTTTATCTTTAATTCTTCAAGTTGGGGGTGATCCGGTGGCATTTCTAAATCATAGGGCATCCCATATAGCATTTCAAAGGGAGAAATGCCTACATCAGTTCGGGGCTGAGTTCTGATATTTAACAATGCTAAAGGGAGACACTTTACCCATGACATTTTAGTTTCTAACATTAGTTTGGTAAGTTGTTTTTTTATTTCTCCGTTCATACGTTCAACTTTCCCTGAGCTCTGCGGGTGCCACGGAGTGTGGTACTGCCACTGTGTACCCAGTGCAGCCAAAGTCTCTTTGGCTACTCTGGATACAAAGTGTGGACCCCTATCTGAATCTATTGTTTCTATTGCTCCATACCGAGGTATAATTTCTTCAAGTAGTATCCTTGCTACTGTGTGAGCTGTGGCTCGGGCTGTGGGAAAGGCTTCTATGAATTGAGTTAAATGATCTATAATTACTAATAAGTATTTATACCTCCCCACCTTTGTTAATTCAGTAAAGTCTATTTGTATTCTTGCAAAAGGTCTATGAGCCAATTCTCGCCCCCCATATATTCGTTTTCTTATTTGATGTTTATTTACTTTTTGACAAACGAGACATTCTCCTATCACTCGTTTGGCTATATCATATATCCCAATGCACATGTATTTAGTTGCAAATTGATCCACTAATGCCTGAGTTCCCCAATGAGTGTTTTTATGGAATTGTTGCATTATTTTGGTAGCTATGGGTTTTGGGAGAACTTCTCGGCCGTCCGGGAGTTCCCATTTTCCATTAGCTTTCTGTTGAATCCCCATTTGATTTAATTTTGCTTGTTCTTGAACAGTAAAACTTAAAAGTTCATAGGATTTTCCATGAAAAAAGCACCACTTAAACCCTGGTCTTTCACATACACATTCTATGCCATCTACTCCGTATTCTTTCCAGCAACCATAACAGGGGAGGTAATTATCTCCACAATTAACACACCGCTTTCTGTCCTCTATCGGATCATCCAAGTGCAGTGCTAATAGCGCTGCTCTCTTTGCCTCTTGATCAGCAAGGTTATTCCCCCGTACTAAAGGATTTAGCCCCCTCTGGTGTCCCTTTAGGTGTACTACCGCAATTTCACTGGGCCCTCGTATAGCTTGCAAAATTTGTGATATTAATTCCTGATGTACTAGGCCTTTCCCCCGAGAATTGATTAAGCCTCTTTCTTCCCATATTTTCCCAAAGGTATGTACTACTCCAAAGGCATATCTAGAATCAGTGTATATAGTTCCCACTTTTCCATTTAGTACTTGTAAAGCCTTTAATACTGTATATAATTCACATGCCTGTGCTGACCAGCTGGGATTCAAGGGTCCTGATTCTATTACCTTAAAAGTTTTTCCATCAATTATGGAATGCCCTGATTTTCTTTTTCCTTCTACCACTCGAGAGGATCCATCTACAAATAATTTTTCTCCTTTCCCCAATTCCTCTTCTTCCAAATCTGGTCTTATCTTAGTCTGCTCCTCGATGTTACGGAGGCAATCATGAAAAAGATCTTGACTAGGTTCTCCATACAAAAATTGGGCTGGATTTTGTAACGATGTTGTTTCAAGGGTCAGGTAGGGGGATGTAATGAGGATTGCCTCATATTTTACCAGTCTAGCATCGGTTATCCATTTTTCTGCTTTTTGCTGTAACACACCTCTAATATTATGGGGTGATAGTACCCTTAATTCACTACCAAAAGTTATTTTATGCGCTTCCTCAACTAACAAAGCAGCTGCCACCACAACTTGTAGGCATGTAGGCCATCCCCGACTTACGGGGTCCAGTAATTTTGAGATATATGCTACTGGTTTCTTTTTTCCTGCCCATTCTTGGGCTAATACTCCAAATGCAGTTCCTTCCTCTGTGTTGACAAATAAGAAAAATGGTCTTTTTAGGTCGGGCAAGCTCAGAACAGGAGCATTTACCAATTCAGTTTTTAATTCTTTTAACCGTTGATCATCTTCCTGAGTCCATTTTAATAATCCATTTTTAGTTATTTTGGTGTATAAAAACTTCACCTTTCCACTATACCCTTCGATCCACTGCTTACAATATCCAAATAGCCCTAATAGTTGTCGGACTTGTTTTTCAGTTTTTGGACTTGGTAGGGAAAGTATCCCTTTAACTCTTTCTGGATCTAATTTCTTAGTTCCTTGACTTAATCGATGCCCTAAGTATTTAACTTCCTTTTCAACAAATTGCAATTTGGATTTTGACACCTTCAATTCCTTTAAGCTCAGGAAGTTTAACAATTTGATACTTTCTTCCCGAACCCTTTCCTCATCCTCCCCTGCTATTAAAAGATCATCTACATACTGGACTAGGGTAAGGGTATCTCCTATCTGGTAATCCTGTAAAATTTGTTCTAAGGCTTGCCCAAACAGGTTTGGGGATTCAGTGAAACCTTGGGGTAGGACTGTCCACCGGAGTTGAGTTTTCCTGTGGGTATCTGGGTCCTCCCACTCAAAAGCAAAATAGTTTCTGCATTCCTCTTTTAAGGGACAGGCCCAGAAAGCGTCCTTCAAGTCTATTACACTGTACCACCGGTCATTCGGGCCTAATTGACTTAAGAGAGTGTGTGGGTTAGCTACTACAGGGAATCTAGTTACAGTCCTTTTGTTAATTTCCCTTAGGTCATGGACTAATCTATACCCCCCATCTGCTTCTTGACAGGTAAAATGGGAGTATTAAAAGGGGACATGCAGGGTTCCAATAATCCCTGCTTTATTAATCTCTGAATTTCTGGTTTTAATCCTTGCCTTCCCTCCAGAGGTATGGGATATTGCTTAATCCTCACCGGTACCTCAGGATCCCGGATGGTTACCATAAAAGGTTCAACATTCAGTTTTCCCACCGTATCTGGAGTGTACCATACTTCAGGGTTGATTTTAGCCTCATCTTCAACCCGTAAGGGGCATATTTTGATTTCAAGTTTGTGTTCTGTTACTTCCAAACTAATTCCTAATTCAATCATTAGATCCCTCCCCAGTAGGTTATAATCTGCCTCAGGTACTAACAATAAGGATCCCACCCCCACTTTAGAATCTGTTTCAAGGAGTACATCTTTAATTACCGGTACTCCGAATGGTTCTCCTTTTGCCCCAACTACTTGTACTTTTTCTGATGAAATCTTACATCCTTGGGGCAATGATTGAACAGTAGATCTCTCCGCTCCTGAATCTACTAAAAATTCTACCTCCTGTTGCTGAGGACCTACTTTTAACTTTATCAAGGGCTCAGTTCGTTCTCGGGTCCCCAGCAAATAGAGCCCCTGACACCCCTAATCTTCTTTAAACATTCTCTCATCCATCATTCTCCTTCTGCAGCTCTTCTTTGTGTGACCTTTTCTTCCGCAATAAAAGCAGACAATACCCCCTTTTTCTCTCTCTCTCTCCGGTTCCTTTGATCTATAGCCTGTTCTTTGATCTTCTTGTTTTCTCCCAGCACTGTTCACTCTCTGTCCTTCCCTTATCGCAGCTACCATCATTCTGGTATGTTTCTTTTGAGTCTCGTCCTCCCTTCGGACATAGACTTTCTGTGCTTCCCTCAGTAATTCATCCAACCCCCGATCCTGCCAATCTTCTATTTTTTCTATCTTCTTTCTAATATCTATCCATGCTTTTGCCACAAATTGTGTCTTTAACAATGCCTGTCCCACTGGGGTATTAGGGTCCAGTCCTGAGTAAAGCTGAAGATTTTTTCTCAGTCTCTCTAACCACTCGGTAGGGGTTTCATCTTTTTTCTGATGTTCACTAAAAGCTTTGTTTATATTTTGTCCTCTAGGGACTGATTCTCTTATACCCTGGATTACAATCGTCCTCAGGTCTTGCATATGACCTCTATTGATTTCATTTTGATTATTCCAATTAGGTCGATTTAGAGGCCATTTTACATCTGCTGCCGGACCTTGCTGATGCTGTTGATCCCAAATTCTCATTCCTGCTCTCCTGATCATATCCCTTTCTTCAACAGTGAATAGTATAGCCATTATGGCTTGTATTTCATCCCAGGTATAGATGTTTGGTCCTAAAAACTGATCCACCCGCTCTGCCACACCTAAAGGATCCTCCAATAGATTCCCCATCTCTTTTTTAAATTCTCTGACGTCCCCTGAATTAAGAGGGACAGTCACATATCCCATGCCAGGCTCGGGTCCTCCCATCGCAACCTCCCTTAGGGGGTACAAGCTACTGTCACCCCCCCCCCATTCTAGTTTGACTACGGGTTATTCGTCTTGGTTCTTTCGGGGATTCAGGTGGAGAGTCTGAATTCTCTGGGTCCTCCGGCGCAGTTGGAGGAGGTGAAGGCGCCGGAGGTGGGGGTGGAGGTATGTAAGGAGGAGGAGAGGTGGGAGGTTCGTCCTCATCACGTACCTTCTTTTTCTTAACTTTTTCCTTTAGAGGATATAGATTTATTCGGGTATCTGATGCTATCCATACCTGTGCATATTCACTCTCCTCTAAATTAAAGGGTTCCCTTGAGTTGACATAAATGTTTAGGGCTTGGCAGACCCATTCTTCAAAGGACCCAAAACCAGGCCAATAGAGATGGTCGCCTCTGATTTGTTTCCCTCCCCAAACTTCCATACAATAATAAATAATTTTTGCTTTGTCCTTACCCCGCCTAGAGGGGTAATCTTCCCAATGGTTTAACATCAAGCCTAAAGGGCTATCTGGTGGTATTTGGGGGTACCTCACCTCGGGTCCCAAATCACCCATGGGATCAGAAAGCTTGCTCTTCTTCTGTCCCATCTTCCGGAGCGCCTTCACACACTCACACAATTCGCTTCCCCCTTTTCATGACCCAGTCCCTCGCGGGATATGGGAACTGCACTACCGAGGGGTCCGCACTCGCTTCGCCCTGCTGGGCGTCTCACACACCACGCTCCGGGAAACTCAACCCCAACCGAACGGTAACCGGCCTATACTCACGCAACCCTGCGTCTTCGTCCGGGGCTTCGTGCACAAAGATTACGGGGTTACCGGTATTTTTTTGCTTGTTGCCGAGTTTTGGAGTTCGTCGGTAGAGGGCGTGATGTGATAGCACTCAGCTGGGGCCGCTGAACTCAGTGGGCGCGCCTCCCCGTATGGGGCTTCCCACCAGATTGCCTCTATCCGAGTCACGGCACCAATTTTGTTATAGACTATCGTGCCAAAATGATGCAAGTTAGGACTAATTAAATTTAAATTGTTTATTTAGCAAGCGGCAATAAGCAAAACAGCGCTGGGCGGCCGGGGAGTCCCTGCTCCACCAACGGCGCGCAATCACTCCCCGAGGGTCCGTCTTTTTTATATCCTCCGCCTTCCGTTATCGGGTCTCTCTGAGAGGTGTACCCTGCGTCTGCGCACTTTGCAGCTAGGGGGTCGCTCCATCCGGGTCTTCCTCACGTCACCAGCTCCTCGTATTTCCTGCTTTCCTGAGAGTGGCTCACAAAGCTTTTGTTTATATCTTACAGAATATAAGCACTACCCCTCTTTTTTTTTCTTCTTGTTCTCCCCTTTGTCCTTCTCCCCTTTCTCCCTCTTTTCAGTCTTTTGCCTAGTAGGAGTCCTTGCTTCAGCATTTCAACTTAGATAAGCACTTACAGTCTGTTAGTCGTTACACAGTGTAATAGTTAAGATTAAGCTTAGGCCTACATAGTTTATGGAATAACATGTCACGAGCTCCCAGTATCTTCTATGGAATTTGAAGAACAAACAGTTTAATGTCTATCACAACATTGACATGGCCACAACTGACACGCTGCCCACTGTGACATGGCCCCCATAGTGACATGGCCGCCACTGACCTGCTGCACACTGTGAAATGACCTCACAGTGACATGGCCACCACTGACCTGCTCCCCACTGTGACATGTCCCATAGAGTAACATGATCACCACTGACATGCTGCCCACTGTGATATGGCCCCACAGTGACATGGCCACCACTGACCTGCTGCCCACTGTGACATGGCCCCCACAGTGACATGGCTACCACTGACCTGCTACCCACTGTGACATGTCCCCCACAGAGACATGGCCACCACTGACCTGCTGCCCACTGTGACATAGCCCACACAGTGACATGGCAACCACTGACCTGCTACCCACTGTGACATAGCCGCCATAGTGACATGGCCACCACTGACCTGCTCCCCACTGTGACATGGCCCCCACAGAGGCATGGCCACAACTGACCTGCTGCCCACTGTGACATAGCCCCCACAGTGACATGGCCACAACTGACCTGCTGCTCACTGTGACATGGCCCCACAGTGACATGGCCACCACTTATCCGTTGCCCACTGTGACATAGCCCCCATAGTGACATGGCCACCACTGACCTGCTACCACTGTGACATAGCCCTCATAGTGACATGGCCACCTATGACCTGCTGCCCACTGTGACATGGCCCCATAGTGACCTGACTACCACCGACCTGCTGCCCACTGTGACATAGCCCCCACAGTGACATGGCAACCAGTGGCCTATTGCTCACTGTGACATGGCCACCACTGAACTGCTGCCAACTGTGACATAGTCCCACAGTGACATGGCAACCAGTGGCCTGTTACTCACTGTGACGTGGCCACCACTGACCTGCCGCACACTGTGACATGACCTCACAGTGACATGGCCACAACTGACACGCTGCCCACTGTGACATGGCTCCCACAGTGACATGGCCACCACTGACCTGCTGCCCGATGTGACATGGCCCCCACAGTGACATGGCCACCACTGACACGCTGACCACTGTGACATGTCCCCCACTGTGACATGGCCACAACTGACCTGCTGCTCACTGTGACATGGCCCCAAGTGACATGGCCACCACTGACTCGCTGCCCACTGTGACATGTCCCAAACAATAACATGATCACCACAGACGCGCTGCCCACTGTGACATAGCCGCACAGTGACATGGCCACCACTGACCTGCTACACACTGTGACATGGCCCCACAGTGACATGCCACCACTGACCTGCTGCCCACTGTGATATACCCCCCACAGTGACATGGCCACCAGTGGCCTGTTGCTCAGTGTGACATGGCCATCACTGACCTGCTGCACACTGTGATGTAGCACCCACAGTGACATGGCCACCACTGACCCGCTGCCCACTGTGATATATCACCCACAATGACATGGCCACCACTGACCCGCTGCCCACTGTGTCATGTCCCGACAGTGACGTGGCCACCACTGACCTGCTGCCCACTGTGACATGGCACCCATAGTGACATGGCCACCACTGACCCACTGACCACTGTGACATAGCCGCACAGTGACATGGCCACCACTGACCTGCTGCCCACTGTGACATGGCCCCACAGTGACATGGCCAACACTGACCTGATGCCCACTGTGACATGGTCCCAACAGTGACATGGCCTCCACTGACCTGCTGCCCACTGTGACATGGCCCCACAGTGACATGCCACCACTGACCTGCTGCCCACTGTGACATAGCCCCCACAGTGACATGGCAACCAGTGGCCTGTTGCTCACTGTGACGTGGCCACAACTGACCTGCTGCCCACTGTGACATGACCTGAAGTGACATGGCCACCACTGACACGCTGCCCACTGTGACATGGCCCCCACAGTGACATGGCCACCACTAACCTGCTGCGCACTGTGACATGGCCCAACAGTGACATAGCCACCACTGACCCGCTGACCACTGTGACATGGCCCCCACAGTGACATGGCCACCACTGACCTGCTGTCCAATGTGACATAGCCCCCATAGTGACATGGCCACAAGTGAGCTGCTGCCCACTGTGACATAGACCTCACAGTGACATGGCCATCTCTGAACCGCTGCCAACTGTGATGTAGCACCCACAGTGACATGGCCACCAGTGACTCGCTCCCCACTGTGACATGTCCCAAACAGTAACATGATCACCACTGACATGCTGCCCTGTGTGACATGGCCCCACAGTGACGTGGCCACTGCTGACCTACTGCCCAATGTGACATGGCCCCCACAGTGACATGGCCACCACTGACCTTCTGCCCACTGTGACATGGGACCCACAGTGACATACCACCAGTGACCTGCTGCCCACTGTGACATAGCCCCAAAAGTGACATGGCCACAACTTACCTGCTGCTCACTGTGACATGGCCGCACAGTGACATGGCCACCACTGACCTGCTGCCGACTGTGACATGGCCCCCACAGTGACATGCCCACCACTGACGTGCTGCCCACTATGACATGGCCCCACAGTGACATGAGCACCAGTGGCCTGCTGCCCAATGTGACATGGCCACAACTGATCTGCGGCCCACTGTGACATGACCTCACAGTGACATGGCCACCACTGACACGCTGACAACTGTGACATGGCCCCCACAGTGACATGGCCACCACTGACCAGCTGACCACTGTGACATGGCCCCCACAGTGACATGGCCACCACTGACCCGCTGACCACTCTGACATGGCCCCCACATTGACATGGCCTCCACTGACCTGCTGCCCACGGTGACATGGCCCCCATAGTGACATGGCCACCACTGACCTGCTGCCCACTGTGACATGGCCCCCATAGTGACATGGCCACAACTGACCTGCTGCCCACTGTGACATAGCCCCCACAGTGACATGGCAACCAGTGGCCTGTTGCTCACTGTGACATGCCCACCATTGACCTGCTGCACACTGTGACATGACCTCACCGTGACATGGCCACAACTGACATGCTGCCCACTGTGACATGGCCCCACAGTGACATGCCACCACTGACCTGCTGCCCACTGTGACATGGCCCAACAGTGACGTGGCCACCACTGACATGCTGCTCACTGTGACATGGCCCCAAGTAACATGGCCACCACTGACCCACTGCCCACTGTGACATAGCCCCCATAGTGACATGGCCACCTCTGGCCTGCTACCCACTGTGACATAGCCCTCATAGTGAAATGGCCACCTATGACCTGCTGCCCACTGTGACATGGCCCTCATAGTGACATGGCCAGCACTGACCTGCTGCCCACTGTGACATGGCCCCCATAGTGACATGGCCACAACTGACCTGCTGCCCACTGTGACATAGCCCCCACAGTGACATGGCAACCAGTGGCCTGTTGCTCACTGTGACATGGCCACCACTGACCTGCTGCCCGCTGTGACATGGCCCCCACAGTGACATGGCCACCACTGACACGCTGACCACTGTGACATGTCCCCCACTGTGACATGGCAACAACTGACTTGCTGCCCACTGTGACATGGCCCCCATAGTGACATGGCCACAACTGACCTGCTGCCCACTGTGACATAGCCCCAACAGTGACATGGCAACCAGTGGCCTGTTGCTCACTGTGACATGGCCACCACTGACCCGCTGCCCACTGTGCTATATGAGCCACAGTGACATGGCCACCACTGACCCGCTGCCCACTGTGATATATGACACACAGTGACATGGCCACCACTGACCCGCTGCCCACTGTGATATATCACCTACAGTGACATGGCCACCACTGACCCGCTGCCCACTGTGATATATCACCTACAGTGACATGGCCACAACTGACCTGCTGCCCACTGTGACATGGTCCCCACAGTGACATGGCCACCACTGATCCGCTGACCACTGTGACATAGCCGCACAGTGACCTGGCCACCACTGACCTGCTACCCACTGTGACATGGCCCCCATAGTGATATGCGCACCACTGACCTGCTGCACACTATGACATGGCCCCCATAGAGACTTGGCCACAACTGACCTGCTGCCCACTGTGACATAGCCCCCACAGTGACATGGCAACCAGTGGACTGTTTCTCAAAGTGACATGGCCACCACAGACCTGCTACACACTGTGACATGACCTCACAGTGACATGGCCACCACTGACCTGCTGCCCAATGTGACATAGCCCCCATACTGACATGGCCACCACTGACCTGCTCCCAACTGAGACATGTCCCATACAGTAACATGACCACTACTGGCATGCTGCCCACTGTCACATGGCCCCACAGTGACGTGGCCACCACTGACCTGCTGCCCACTGTGACTGGCTACCTCAGTGACATGGTCACCAGTGGATGGTTGCTGATTGTGACATGGCCACAACTGATCTGCTGCCCACTGTGACATGACCTCACAGTAACATGGCCACCACTGACCTGCTGCGCACTGTGACATGGCCCCCACAGTGACATGGCCACCACTGACCCGCTGACCACTGTGACATGGCCCCCACAGTGACATGGCCACCACTGACCTGCTGCCCACTGTGACATAGCCCCCATAGTGACATGGCCACCACTGAGCTGCTTCCCACTGTGACATGGCCCCCATAGTGACATGGCCACCACTGACCTGCTCCCCACTGTGACATGTCCCATACAGTAACATGATTACTACTGACATGCTGCCAACTGTCACATGGCCCCACAGTGAGGTGGCCACCACTGACCTGCTACCCACTGTGACTGGCCACCACAGTGACATGGCCACCAGTGGACTGTTGCTGATTGTGAAATGGTCACAACTGACCTGCTGCCCACTGTGACATGAACTCACAGTGACATGGGCACCACTGACCCGCTGACCACTGTGACATGGCCCCACAGTGACATGGCCACCACTGACCTGCTGCACACTGTGACATGGCCCCCACAGTGACACGGCCACTACTGACCTGCCGCCCACTGTGACATGGCCCCCACAGTGACATGGCCACCAGTAATCCGCTGCCCACTGTGACATAGCCGCACAGTGACATGGCCACCACTGACCTGCTGCCCACTGTGACATGGACCCATAGTGACATGGCCACAACTGACCTGCTGCCCACTGTGACATAGCCCCCACAGTGACATGGCAACCAGTGGCCTGTTGCTCACTGTGACATGGCCACCACTGGCATGCTGCACACTGTGGCATGACCTGAAGTGACATGCCAACAACTGACACGCAGCCCACTGTGACATGGCCCCCACAGTGACATGGCCACCACTGTCCTGCTGCCCCCTGTAACATGGCCCCACAGTGACATGGCCACCACTGACCCGCTGACCACTGTGACATGGCCCCCACAGTGACATGGCCACCACTGACCTGCTGCCCACTGTGACATGGCCCCCATAGTGACATGGCCACAACTGACCTGCTGACCACTGTGACATGCCCCCACAGTGACATGGCCACCAGTGACCTGCTGCCCTCTGTGACTGGCCACCACAGTGACATGGCCACCACTGACCTGCTGCACACTGTGACTGGCCACCACAGTGACATAGGCACCACTGACCTGCTGCCCACTGTGACTGGCCACCACAGTGACATGGCCACCACTGACCTGCTGCCCACTGTGACATAGCCCCCATAGTGACATGGCCACAACTGACCTACTGCTCACTGTGACATGGCCGCACAGTAACATGGTCACCACTGATCTGCTGCCCACTGTGACATAGCCCCCACAGTGACATGGCCATCACTGACCTGCTGCCCACTGTGACATAGCCCCACAGTGACATGGCAACCAATGGCCTGTTTCTCACTGTGACATGGCCACCACTGACCTGCTGCACACTGTGACATGACCTCACAGTGTCATGGCCACCACTGACCTGCTGCCCAATGTGACATAGCCCCGATAGTGACATGGCCACCACTGACCTGCTGCCCACTGTGATATGGCCCCCATAGTGACATGGCCAGCACTGACTTGCTCCCCACTGTGACATAGCCCCCACTGTGACATGGCAACCAGTGGCCTCTTACTCACTGTGACATGGCCATCACTGACCTGCTGCACACTGTGACATGGCCCCACAGTGCCGTGGCCACTACTGACCTGCTGCCCACTATGACATGGCCCCCATAGTGACATGGCCAACACTGACCCGCTGCCCACTGTGACATAGACGCCACAGTGACATGGCAACCAGTGGCCTGTTTCTCACTGTGACATGGCCACCACTGACCTGTTGCACACTGTGACATGACCTCACAGTGACATGGACACCACTGACCTGCTGCCCAATGTGACATAGCCCCCATAGTGACATGGCCACCACTGACCTGCTACCCACTGTGTCATGGCACCCATAGTGACATGGGCACCACTGACCTGCTGCCCACTGTGACATGGCACCCAAAGAGACTTGGCCACAACTGACCTGCTGCCCACTGTGACATAGCCCCCACAGTGACATGGCAACCAGTGGCCTGTTTCTCACTGTGACATGGCCACCACTGACCTGTTGCACACTGTGACATGAACTCACAGTGACATGGACACCACTGACCTGCTGCCCACTGTGACATAGCCCCCACAGTGACATGGCAATCAGTGGCCTGTTGCTCACTGTGACATGGCCATCACTGACCTGCTGCACACTGTGACATGGCCCCACAGTGACGTGGCCACTAGTGACCTGCTGCCCACTGTGACATGGCCCCCATAGTGACATGGCCACCACTGACCTGCTGCCCACTGTGACATGGGACCCACAGTGACATACCACCAGTGACCTGCTGCCCACTGTGACATAGCCCCAAAAGTGACATGGCCACAACTTACCTGCTGCTCACTGTGACATGGCCGCACAGTGACATGGCCACCACTGACCTGCTGCCGACTGTGACATGGCCCCCACAGTGACATGCCCACCACTGACGTGCTGCCCACTGTGACATGGCCCCACAGTGACATGACCACCAGTGGCCTGCTGCCCAATGTGACATGGCCACAACTGATCTGCGGCCCACTGTGACATGACCTCACAGTGACATGGCCACCACTGACACGCTGACAACTGTGACATGGCCCCCACAGTGACATGGCCACCACTGACCCGCTGACCACTCTGACATGGCCCCCACATTGACATGGCCTCCACTGACCTGCTGCCCACGGTGACATGGCCCCCATAGTGACATGGCCACCACTGACCTGCTGCCCACTGTGACATGGCCCCCATAGTGACATGGCCACAACTGACCTGCTGCCCACTGTGACATAGCCCCCACAGTGATATGGCAACCAGTGGCCTGTTGCTCACTGTGACATGCCCACCATTGACCTGCTGCACACTGTGACATGACCTCACCGTGACATGGCCACAACTGACATGCTGCCCACTGTGACATGGCCCCACAGTGACATGCCACCACTGACCTGCTGCCCACTGTGACATGGCCCAACAGTGACGTGGCCACCACTGACATGCTGCTCACTGTGACATGGCCCCAAGTAACATGGCCACCACTGACCCACTGCCCACTGTGACATAGCCCCCATAGTGACATGGCCACCTCTGGCCTGCTACCCACTGTGACATAGCCCTCATAGTGAAATGGCCACCTATGACCTGCTGCCCACTGTGACATGGCCCTCATAGTGACATGGCCAGCACTGACCTGCTGCCCACTGTGACATGGCCCCCATAGTGACATGGCCACAACTGACCTGCTGCCCACTGTGACATAGCCCCCACAGTGACATGGCACCAGTGGCCTGTTGCTCACTGTGACATGGCCACCACTGACCTCCTGCACACTGTGACATGGCCCCCACAGTGACATGGCCACCACTGACACGCTGACCACTGTGACATGTCCCCCACTGTGACATGGCAACAACTGACCTGCTGCCCACTGTGACATGGCCCCCATAGTGACATGGCCACAACTGACCTGCTGCCCACTGTGACATAGCCCCCACAGTGACATGGCAACCAGTGGCCTGTTGCTCACTGTGACATGGCCACCACTGACCCGCTGCCCACTGTGCTATATGAGCCACAGTGACATGGCCACCACTGACCCGCTGCCCACTGTGATATATGACACACAGTGACATGGCCACCACTGACCCGCTGTCCACTGTGATATATCACCTACAGTGACATGGCCACAACTGACCTGCTGCCCACTGTGACATGGTCCCCACAGTGACATGGCCACCACTGATCCGCTGACCACTGTGACATAGCCGCACAGTGACCTGGCCACCACTGACCTGCTACCCACTGTGACATGGCCCCCATAGTGATATGCGCACCACTGACCTGCTGCACACTATGACATGGCCCCCATAGAGACTTGGCCACAACTGACCTGCTGCCCACTGTGACATAGCCCCCACAGTGACATGGCAACCAGTGGACTGTTTCTCAAAGTGACATGGCCACCACAGACCTGCTACACACTGTGACATGACCTCACAGTGACATGGCCACCACTGACCTGCTGCCCAATGTGACATAGCCCCCATACTGACATGGCAACCAGTGACCTGCTGCACACTGTGACATGGCCCCACAGTGACATGGCCACCACTGACCCGCTGACAACTGTGACATCGCCCCCACAGTGACATGGCCACCACTGACCTGCTGCCCACTGTGACATGGCCCCCATAGTGACATGGCCAGCACTGACCTGCTGCCCACTGTGACATGGCCCCCATAATGACATGGCCAGCACTGACCTGCTGCCCACTGTGACATAGCCCCCACAGTGACATGGCAACCAGTGGCCTGTTGCTCACTGTGACATGGCCACCCCTGACCTGCTGCACACTGTGACATGACCTCACAGTGACATGGCCACCACTGACCTGCTGCCCACTGTGACATGTCCCATACAGTAACATGATCACTACTGACATGCTGCCCACTGTCACATGGTGTGGAGCAGTTTGCTAACAACTGGCTACGTGAGAAAGGGCACAGCACCGAGGAACTGCTGACAACGGCGACGTGATGGGAAAATACCGAAAAGTATGAAAGAAGAACAAAGAACAGAAGCAAGACTATGTAGAAGGCCTTGCAGAAATCATAAGTGGTGGGATTGGTATTTAACCTTAGCAACCAAGGTATCTAACCTTAGCAACATATAAGGAGCTCGCTTTTTGCAATATGTATGAACTAATTATTGTAGATATAAAAGAAGTGTGAGTACTAATAAAGTTGAGCCTTTGTGCATTAAATGATGGCTGGGCTCCCTCTGCGTTCTTTCAACAACATGGCCCCACAGTGACGTGGCCACCACTGACCTGCTGCCCACTGTGATTGGCCACCACAGTGACATGGCCACCAGTGGAATGTTGCTCATTGTGACATGGCTACAACTGATCTGCTGCCCACTGTGACATGACCTCACAGTGACATGGCCACCACTGACCCGCTGACACCTGTGACATGGCCCCCACAGTGACATGGCCACCACTGACCCGCTGACCACTGTGACATGGCCCCCACAGTGACATGGCCACCACTGACCCGCTGCCCACTGTGACATAGCCCCCACAGTGACATGGCAACCAGTGGCCTGTTGCTCACTGTGACATGGCCACCACTGACCTTCTGCACACTGTGACATGGCCCCCATAGTGACATGGCCCCCACAGTGACATGGCCACAAGTGGACCCGCTGCCCACTGTGACATAGCCCCCACAGTGACATGGCAACCAGTGGCCTGTTGCTCACTGTGACATGGCCATCACTGACCTGGTGCACACTGTGACATGGCCCCACAGTGACGTGGCCACTACTGACCTGCTGCACACTGTGACATGGCCCCCACAGTGACATGGCCACCACTGACCCGTTGACCACTGTGACATAGCCCCACAGTGAATTGGGCACCACTGAACTGCTGCCCACTGTAACATGGCCCCATATAGACTTGGCCACAACTGACCTGCTGCCCACTGTGACATAGCCCCCACAGTGACATGGCAACCAGTGGCCTTTTTCTCACTGTGACATGGCCACCACTGACCTGCTGCACACTGTGACATGACCTCACTGTGACATGGCCACCACTGACCTGCTGCCCACTGTGACATGGCCCCCATAGTGATATGGCCAGCACTGACCTGCTGCTGAATGTGACATAGCCCCCACAGTGACGTGGCAATCAGTGGCCTGCTGCTCACTGTGACATGGCCACCACTGACCTTCTGCCCACAGTGACATGACCTCACATTGACATGGCCACCACTGACCTGCTCCCCACTGTGACAATCCCATACAGTAACATGATCACTACTGACATGCTGCCCACTGTTACAAGGCCCCACAGTGACGTGGCCACCACTGACCTGCTGCCCAATGTGACATAGCCCCCAGAGTGACATGGCAACCAGTGGCCTTTTTCTCACTGTGACACGGCCATCACTGACCTGCTGCACACTGTGACATGACCTCACTGTGACATGGCCACCACTGACCTGCTGCCCAATGTGACATAGCCCCCATAGTGACATGGTCACCACTGACCTGCTGCCCACTGTGACATGGCCCCCATAGTGACATGGCCAGCACTGACCTGCTGCCCACTGTGACATAGCCCCCACAGTGACATGGCAACCAGTGGCCTGTTGCTCACTGTGACATGGCCACCACTGACCTTCTGCACACTGTGACATGGCCCCCATAGTGACATGGCCCCCACAGTGACATGGCCACCAGTGGACCCGCTGCCCACTGTGACATAGCCCCCACATTGACATGGCAATCAGTGGCATGTTGCGAACTGTGACATGGCCAGCACTGACCTGCTGCACACTGTGACATGACCTCACAGTGACATGGCCACCAGTGACCTTCTCCCAACTGTGACATGTCCCATACAGTAACATGATCACTACTGATATGCTGCCCACTGTCACATGGCCCCACATTGACGTGGCCACCAGTGACCCGCTGCCCACTGTGACTGGCCACCACAGTGACGTGGCCACCTATGACCTGCTGCCCAATGTGACATAGCCCCCACAGTAACATGGCCACCACTGACCTGCTGCCCACTGTGACATGGCCCCCATAGAGACTTGGCCACAACTGAACTGCTGCCCACTGTGTCATAACCTCCACAGTGACATGGCAAGCAGTGGCCTTTTTCTCACTGTGACATGGCCACCACTGACCCGCTGCACACTGTGACATGACCTCACTGTGACATGGCCACCACTGACCTGCTGCCCAATGTGACATAGCCCCCATAGTGACATGGCCAGCACTGACTTGCTGCCCACTGTGACACAGCCCCCACAGTGACATGGCAACCAGTGGCCTGTTGCTCACTGTGACATGGCCACCACTGACCTGCTGCCCACTGTGACATGACCTCACATTGACGTGGCCACCAGTGACCCGCTGCCCACTGTGACTGGACACCACAGTGACATGGCCTCCACTGACCTGCTGCCCAATGTGACATAGCCCCCATAGTGACATGGCCACCACTGACATGCTGCCCACTGTGACATAGCCCCCACAGTGACATGGCAAACACTGGCCTGTTGCTCACTGTTAAATGGCCACCACTGACCTGCTGCACACTGTGACATGACCTCACAGTGACATGGCCACCACTAGCCTGCTGCCCACTATGACATGGCTCCCATAGTGACATGGCCACAACTGACCTGCTGCCCACTGTGACATAGCCCCCACAGTGACATGGCAACCAGTGGCCTGTTGCTCACTGTGACATGGCCACCACTGACCTGCTGCACACTGTGACATGACCTCACAGTGACATGGCCACCAGTGACCTGCTGCCCACTGTGACATAGCCCCCATAGTGACATGGCCACCACTGACATGCTGCCCACTGTGATATGGCCCCCATAGTGACATGGCCACCACTGACCTGCTGCCCACTGTGACATGGCCCCCATAGTGACATGGCCACCACTGACCTGCTGCCCACTGTGACATGGCCCCCACAGTGACATGTCCACCACTGACCTGCTGCCCACTGTGACATAGCCCCCACAGTGACATGGCAACCAGTGGCCTGTTGCTCACTGTGACATGGCCATCACTGACCTGCTGCACACTGTAACAGGGCCCCACAGTGACGTGGCCACTACTGACCTGCTGCCCACTGTGGCATGGCCCCTATAGTGACATGGCCACTACTGTCCTGCTGCCCACTGTGACATAGCCCCCACAGTGACATGGCAACCAGTGGCATGTTGCTCACTGTGATATGGCCACCACTGACCTGCTGCACACTGTGACATGACCTCACGGAGACATGGCCACCACTGACCTGCTGCCCAATGTGACATAGACCCCATAGTGACATGGCCACCACTGACCTGCTGCCCACTGTGACATGGCCGCCATAGTGACATGGCCACAACTGACCTGCTGCCCACTGTGACATAGCCCCCACAGTGACATGGCAACCAGTGGCCTGTTGCTCACTGTGACATGGCCACCACTGACCTGCTGCACACTGTGACATGACCTCACAGTGACATGGCCACCAGTGACCTGCTGCCCAATGTGACATAGCCCCCATAGTGACATGGCCACCACTGACATGCTGCCCACTGTGATATGGCCCCACAGTGACGTGGCCACCAGTGACCCGCTGCCCACTGTGACTGGCCACCACAGTGACATGGCCACCACTGACCTGCTGCCCAATGTGACATAGCCCCCATAGTGACATGGCCACCGCTGACCTGCTGCCCACTGTGACATGGCCCCCATAGAGACTTGGCAACAACTGAACTGCTGCCCACTGTGTCATAACCTCCACAGTGAAATGGCAAGCAGTGGCATTTTTCTCACTGTGACATGGCCACCACTGACCTGCTGTACACTGTGACATGACCTCACTGTGACATGGCCACCACTGACCTGCTGCCCAATGTGACATAGCCCCCATAGTGACATGGCCAGCACTGACTTGCTGCCCACTATGACATAGCCCCCACAGTGACATGGCAACCAGTGGCCTGTTGCTCACTGTGACATGGCCACCACTGACCTGCTGCACACTGTGACATGACCTCACAGTGACATGGCCACCACTGACCCGCTGACACCAGTGACATGGCCCCCACAGTGACATGGACACCACTGACCTACTGCCCACTGTGACATGGCCCCCATAGTGACATGGCCCCCACAGTGACATGGCCACCACTGACCCGCTGACCACTGTGACATGGACCCCACAGTGACATGGCCACCACTGATCTGCTGCCCACTGTGACATGGCCCCCATAGTGACATGGCCACCACTGACCTGCTGCCCACTGTGACATGGCCCCCATAGTGACATGGCCACAACTGACCTGCTGCCCACTGTGACATAGCCCCCACAGTGACATGGCCACCACTGACCGCTGACCACGGTGACATCGCCCCCACAGTGACATGGCCACCACTGACCTGCTGCCCACTGTGACATGGCCCCCATAGTGACATGGCCACCACTGACCCGCTGACACCTGTGACATGGCCCCCACAGTGATATGGTCACCACTGACCTGCTGCCCACTGTGACATGGCCCCCATAGTGACATGGCCACCACTGACCTGCTGCCCACTGTGACATGGCCCCCATAGTGACATGGCCAGCACTGACCTGCTGCCCTCTGTGACATAGCCCCCACAGTGACATGGCAAACAGTGGCCTGTTGCTCACTGTGACATGACCACCACTGACCTGCTGCACACTGTGACATGACCTCACAGTGACATGGCCACCACTGACCTCCTCCCCACTGTGACATGTCCCATACAGTAACATGATCACTACTGACATGCTGCCCACTGTCACATGGCCCCACAGAGACGTGGCCACCACTGACCTGCTGCCCACTGTGATTGGCCAACACAGTGACATGGCCACCAGTGGACTGTTGCTCATTGTGACATGGCCACAACTGATCTGCTGCCCACTGTGACATGGCCCCCACAGTTACATGGCCACCACTGACCCGCTGACCACTCTGACATGGCCCCCACAGTCACATGTCCACCACTGACCTGCTGCCCACTGTGACGTAGCCCCCATAGTGACATGGCCACCACTGACCTGCTGCCCAATGTGACATAGCCCCCATAGTGACATGCCCATCACTGACCTGCTGCCCACTGTGACATGGTCCCCATAGTGACATGGCCACCACTGACATGCTGCCCAGTGTTACATAGCCCCCACTGTGACATGGCCACCACTGATCCGTTGACCACTGTGACATAGCCCCACAGTGACATGGCCACCACTGACCTGCTACACAGTGTGACATAGCCCCCATAGTGACATGGCCACCACTTCACCTGCTGCCCACTGTGACATGGCCCCCATAGAGACGTGGCCACAACTGACCTGCTGCCCAATGTGACATAGCCCCCATAGTGACATGGCCACCACTGACATGCTGCCCACTGTGATATGGCCCCCATAGTGACATGGCCACCACTGACCTGCTGCCCACTGTGACATGACCCCCATAGTGACATGGCCACCACTGACCTGCTGCCCACTGTGACATAGCCCCCACAGTGACATGGCAACCAGTGGCCTTTTACTCACTGTGACATGGCCATCACTGACCTGCTGCACACTGTAACAGGGCCCCATAGTGACGTGGCCACTACTGACCTGCTGCCCACTGTGGCATGGCCCCTATAGTGACATGGCCACCGCTGACCTGCTGCCAACTGTGACATGGCCCCCATAGTGACATGGCCACTACTGACCTGCTGCCCACTGTGACATAGCCCCCACAGTGACATGGCAACCAGTGGCATGTTGCTCACTGTGATATGGCCACCACTGACCTGCTGCACACTGTGACATGACCTCACGGAGACATGGCCACCACTGACCTGCTGCCCAATGTGACATAGCCCCCATGGTGAGATGGCCACCACTGACCTGCTGCTCACTGTGACATGGACCCATAGTGACATGGCCACAACTGACCTGCTGCCCACTGTGACATATCCCCCACACTGACATGGCAACCAGTGGCCTGTTGCTCACTGTGACATGGCCATCACTGACATGCTGCACACTGTGACATGGCCCCACAGTGACGTGGCCACTACTGACCTGCTACCAACTGTGACATAGCCGCCATAGTGACATGGCCAGCACTGACCTCCTGCCCACTGTGACATAGCCGCCACAGTGACATGGAAACCAGTGGCCTGTTGCTCACTGTGACATGGCCACCATTGACCTTCTGCACACTGTGACATGACCTCACAGTGACATGGCCACCACTAGCCTGCTGCCCACTGTGACATGGCCCCCATAGTGACATGGCCACAACTGACCTGCTGCCCACTGTGACATAGCCCCCACATTGACATGGCAATCAGTGGCATGTTGCTAACTGTGACATGGCCACCACTGACCTGCTGCACACTGTGACATGACCTCACAGTGACATGGCCACCAGTGACCTTCTCCCAACTGTGACATGTCCCATACAGTAACATGATCACTACTGATATGCTGCCCACTGTCACATGGCCCCACAGTGACTTGGCCACCAGTGATCCGCTGCCCACTGTGACTGGCCACCACAGTGACATGGCCACCACTGACCTGCTGCCCAATGTGACATAGCCCCCATAGTAACATGGCCACCACTGACCTGCTGCCCACTGTGACATGGCCCCCATAGAGACTTGGCCACAACTGAACTGCTGCCCACTGTGTCATAACCTCCACAGTGACATGGCAAGCAGTGGCCTTTTTCTCACTGTGACATGGCCACCACTGACCTGCTGCACACTGTGACATGATCTCACTGTGACATGGCCACCACTGACCTGCTGCCCAATGTGACATAGCCCCCATAGTGACATGGCCAGCACTGACTTGCTGCCCACTGTGACACAGCCCCCACAGTGACATGGCAACCAGTGGCCTGTTGCTCACTGTGACATGGCCACTACTGACCTGCTGCCCACTGTGACATGACCTCACAGTGACGTGGCCACCAGTGACCCCCTGCCCACTGTGACTGGACACCACAGTGACATGGCCTCCACTGACCTGCTGCCCAATGTGACATGGCCCCCATAGTGACATGGCCACCACTGACATGCTGCCCACTGTGACATAGCCCCCACAGTGACATGGCAACCACTGGCCTGTTGCTCACTGTTACATGGCCACCACTGACCTGCTGCACACTGTGACATGACCTCACAGTGACATGACCACCACTGACCCGCTGACCATTGTGACATGGCCCCCACAGTGACATGGCCACCACTGACCTGCTGCCCACTGTGACATGCCCCCCATAGTGACATGGCCAGCACTGACCTGCTGCCCACTGTGACATAGCCCCCATAGTGACATGGCCACCACTGACCTGCTGCACACTGTGACATGGCCCCCATAGTGACATGGCCACCACTGACCTGCTGCCCACTGTGACATAGCCCCCATAGTGACATGGCCACCACTGACCTGCTGCCCACTGTGACATGGCCCCCATAGTGACATGGCCACTACTGACCTGCTGCCCACTGTGACATACCCACCACAGTGACATGGCAACCAGTGGCCTGTTGCTCACTGTGACATGGCCACCACTAGACCTGCTGCACACTGTGACATGACCTCACAGTGACATGGCCACCACTGACCTCCTCCCCATTGTGACATGTCCCATACAGTAACATGATCACTACTGACATGCTGCGCACTGTGACATGGCCCCACAGTGACCTGGCCACCACTGACCCGCTGACCACTGTGACATGGCCCCCACAGTGACGTGGCCACCACTGCAACGCTGACCACTGTGACATGGCCCCCATAGTGACATGGCCACCACTGACCTTCTGCCCACTGTGACATACCCCCCACAGTGACATGGCAACCAGTGCCCTGTTGCTCATTGTGACATGGCCACAACTGATCTGCTGCCCACTGTGACATGACCTCACAGTGACATGGCCAACACTGACCCGCTGACCACTGTGACATGGCCCCCACAGTGACATGGCCACCACTGACCCGCTGACCACTGTCACATGGCCCCCACAGTGACATGGCCACCACTGACCTGCTGCCCACTGTGACATGGCCCCCATAGTGACATTGCCACCACTGACCTGCTGCCCACTGTGACATGGCCCCCATAGTGACATGGCCACAACTGACCTGCTGCCCACTGTGACATAGCCCCCACAGTGACATGGCAAGAAGTGGACTGTTGCTCACTGTGACATGGCCACCACTGACCTGCTGCACACTGTGACATGGCCCTCACAGTGACATGGCCACCACTGACCTGCTCCCCACTGTGACATGTCCCATAGACTAACATGATCACTACTGACATGCTGCCCACTGTCACATGGCCCCACAGTGACGTGGCCACCACTGACCTGCTGCCCACTGTGACTGGCCACCACAGTGACATGGCCACCAGTGGACTGTTGCTCATTGTGACATGGCCACAACTGATCTGCTGCCCAATGTGGCATGGCCTCACACTGATATGGCCACCACTGACCCGCTGACCACTTTGACATGGCCCCCACAGTGACATGGCAACCAGTGGCCTGTTGCTCACTGTGACATGGCCACCACTGACCTGCTGCACACTGTGACATGACCTCACAGTGACATGGCCACCAGTGACCTGCTGCCCAATGTGACATAGCCCCCATAGTGACATGGCCACCACTGACATGCCGCCCACTGTGATATGGCCCCACAGTGACGTGGCCACCAGTGACCCGCTGCCCAATGTGACTGGCCACCACAGTGACATGGCCACCACTGACCTGCTGCCCAATGTGACATAGCCCCCATAGTGACATGGCCACCGCTGACCTGCTGCCCACTGTGACATGGCCCCCATAGAGACTTGGCAACAACTGAACTGCTGCCCACTGTGTCATAACCTCCACAGTGAAATGGCAAGCAGTGGCCTTTTTCTCACTGTGACATGGCCACCACTGACCTGCTGTACACTGTGACATGACCTCACTGTGACATGGCCACCACTGACCTGCTGCCCACTGTGACATAGCCCCCATAGTGACATGGCCAGCACTGACTTGCTGCCCACTATGACATAGCCCCCACAGTGACATGGCAACCAGTGGCCTGTTGCTCACTGTGACATGGCCACCACTGACCTGCTGCACACTGTGACATGACCTCACAGTGACATGGCCACCACTGACCCGCTGACACCAGTGACATGGCCCCCACAGTGACATGGACACCACTGACCTACTGCCCACTGTGACATGGCCCCCATAGTGACATGGCCCCCACAGTGACATGGCCACCACTGACCCGCTGACCACTGTGACATGGACCCCACAGTGACATGGCCACCACTGATCTGCTGCCCACTGTGACATGGCCCCCATAGTGACATGGCCACCACTGACCTGCTGCACACTGTGACATGGCCCCCATAGTGACATGGCCACCACTGACCTGCTGCCCACTGTGACATAGCCCCCATAGTGACATGGCCACCACTGACCTGCTGCCCACTGTGACATGGCCCCCATAGTGACATGGCCACTACTGACCTGCTGCCCACTGTGACATACCCACCACAGTGACATGGCAACCAGTGGCCTGTTGCTCACTGTGACATGGCCACCACTGACATTCTGCAGATTGTGACATGACCTCACAGTGACATGGCCACCACTGACCAGCTGCCCACTGTGACATAGCCCCCATAGTGACATGGCCACCGCTGACCTGCTGCCCACTGTGACATGGACCCCTAGTGACATGGCCACCACTGACCTCCTGCCCACTGTGACGTGGCCCCCATAGTGACATGGCCATCACTGACCTTCTGCCCACTGTGACATAGCCCCCACACTGACATGGCAACCAGTGGCCTGCTGCCCACTGTGACATGGCTCCCATAGTGACATGGTGTGGTGGTGCAATCCTTACCCCCCCCCCCGCCCCTCTTTGTTGGGCTGCTTGGTGCTAGGTGCGATTCCACCCACATCCCCCGAGCTATACACCAGTCTGTGGAGATAAGGACTGACAATGTTAACGAGCCTGGCTCCTGCCCCTCCCGATTGCTCGGAAATGGTTAAAATGGCCCATCAACTCCTAAGGGCCTGGCACACCTGTGCCTGGGATGTGGTCAAATGGGAACAATAACAGAGTCGCACATTAATCAAATTCTTTTGTAACTGCTGGAAGGCACCAGAAGGCATTTGACAAAAGTCAATTATCTTGGACCCTATAAATGGCGACCACCAGGGAGACCCTTTGAGCTCTCCTGGATCGCAGTGGGCCTGTGACCAGCATCTCCCCTGAGCTGGGACGCCTCTCAGGTACCAAACCCTTAAGGTGTCGTCTGCTCCAGACGGAAGGCCAGGGCGAAGTCCCCCGCTTGAGTCTCAATTATCGCCCGTTGAGGAATGCCAAGGCATTGTGAGTATTTGCTCTAAACTCAAGAGGGAAATTTTCTTTGAGCTAGCTTCTCTTTACTCTGTGTGTGTGTGTGTGTGTGGGTACGTACCCTTGTTTCTGTGTGTGTATGTCTGTTCTGTGTTCATTCCACTGAATCCAAACACCTTTGTTTCTGTATGTTTGTCCATTTTGTTATGTACATGCATGTGTATATATGTATATATAGGTACCGTTAAGTAAGTTAGTGTGAATCTTGTCATTTTAGAATCTGAATAAGTCGCTTTTCTTTCTTTTAGTATTTCTGAATTATTTTATAATAACAAATTGCTGTTAGTTATCAATAAATCTAGATTTCTTACTAAATATTGCTGTGTCAATACTTTCATCCGCGACAAATTGGTGTAGTCGGCAGGATGACAAGCAAAATCACCAAATACTTACAAAAACACGGTATCCAACCAAATCCCACCTTCCCAGAGGATTGGGCTTATAATAATTGGCACAACTGGGAAGAGGTAGAAAAACAGTTAACTATTGCTCGAGGTGCAACTAAATTTGGAAAAAATAAAGGTATGATTTGTAAAATGTTGGGAGTGTGCCTGGAAGCTGCCTGTCATGAACGAGAGAAAGTTAATCGCAAAATACAAAATTTACAAGATGAGATTACAGGGCACAAATCCACCAATCTGCTGTTATCGATTAAAATAGAGCAGCTGCAACAGCAACTTAAGGAATCCCAATTGAAACAACAAAAACTGGGGGAACGTGTTGAAATGATGCTAATGCAGTCTCCGAACCCCCCTGATATTGTTCAAATCAGAAAATTAATTGTGTCCCCTGAAGACTGGGATGGTAACATTTGGAGTGATACACATAATGACGACTCAGACGAAAATAATTATTTGCAGCCGCCTGAGTCTCCCCCTCTTGCAGTCAGACCAATTATTAAAACAGAGGAAACAACAGGACCTCGGGGTGGTGTGAGAAGTCGCATCAGCAAAACAACCCCTTTTGATCCAATTCAAATAGCCAATTTACAAGATCGTTACGGCCGTAAGCCTGGAGAAACTGAAACTGAATACCTATGGAGAGTTTCTCTAAATGGGGGAGATAGAATTTTACTAGATGGCAATGAAGCCAGTGGATATTGGGGTCCTGGTGTCTTTTTGGATGCTGGTCCCAACCCCCTGAATGATCCCCACTCACTAACAAGCAGAGTGGCATATTGGGCTGGTGGCATTGATGCCTTAGAGAGAGGAGAACCTCTGTTAATACCTATCAAATCTCTAAATGACCTCTCTGCAGCTTTTACAAAAGCTGCCTGTATTCAAGCCATGCATCAGCGTAAACCTACTGATGTTCCTCTTTCGGCAACTGTAGCTCCTGCTATACTTAAAGTACTGATAAAAGGAGCCCCTGCCATGCTCAAACCTTTTCTCATTGCAAAACGGGATGAGATCCAGAGAGACTTAAATTATAATGAATTGGTAAATCTAACACAAACTATTGGAAATAGTGGGGAAGAAGAATTAGAACCAAGAGTATTACCCACTTGGGCAACTTTAGTACATGAAACTGTAAATCATGCCCGAGAAATGGGATGGGATGAAATTCCCAATGAAACAAAAAATGTAGGTCGCACTGTTAGGCAAATTAAACAATTGCATCAAAATAATTGTCAGGAACAAAAACCCTCTGACCGACAATGTAGGGGTCAGGAGTGGAGAAATGAACTGTGGAAGCAAGCATTGTCACTAGGAATTCCTAGAACCGCGATTCAGAGACAGCCTACCGGCGTCATTCTGAGTCTGATTCAGGCATTTCAAAAAGGTATCGCTCCAAATGCTCCAACCCCCCCCCTCCCCCCGTCGCCAGCTCCCAGAGAAAAAAAAGATAACCCTTTCCTCCCTCAAGAGGATCAGTTGCAAAGCACAGGATCAAAAAACTGATAAGGTCCGGACGGCAACTGGGCCTGCCAGTCCGGCAAGTAGAAGCTTATCAGTGGATAAATGAGAACGGCCCTTACATTTTAATTCCAGTTGGTCCTCAAAATCAATTAATAAAATTTTTGATTGATACTGGTGCACAAATTTCAATAATTACACAGCGAGATGCCAATAAGCTAGGCATACGACCTGGCCGGCGAAAGGTTAAAATTACCGGAGTTACAGGAATTAGCACTGTGTGCCAGACAGCAAAAGTTAATTTACTGCTCCCTGGCGAAAAACATGTAACATCTCTTCGCTTTGCGATCAAGGAGCATTATGAAAATATCCTAGGTTTTGATGCACTGAACGGCCGGACCTGGCGTTTGCCAGACGGTAGTCTGTGGTCTTTTGGTTCAATTGCCAACCCCAGCCATAATAAAAATCAACAAACTGCCACAGTGCGTGTACTCCGTGCAGCTCCAGCACTTCCCGAATCAAAAATTACTAATGTCCCACAGTATCCAATTTCTGCTACAGCACGAACTGGAATTTCTGAAGTAATTGCGGACTTAGAAAAACGGCAGATTATTTCCCGAACTCACTCCCCATACAATTCTCCTGTCTGGCCAGTCCGCAAACCAGATGGGAGGTGGCGTTTAACAGTCGATTATCGGCGTTTAAATGCCAGTACAGCCCCATTGACAGCGGCAGTTCCCAACATTGCAGCTTTAACTGCTACACTGCAAGCCGCTGCACATCCTTGGATGGCAGTGCTAGATGTAAAAGACATGTTTTTCATGGTCCCTTTAAGGGAAAAAGATAAAGAAAAATTCGCATTTACATGGGAAGGTATCCAATATACCTTTAACAGGCTCCCACAGGGATATAAACACTCACCCACAATTGCCCATGCTGCACTTGCTGAACTTTTACAGACAGTTTCACTCCCTGCAGATGTAAAACTGTATCAGTATATAGATGATATTCTAATCGGAGGACCCTCTCCTGACAAGGTGGGAGAAGTGGCAGCAACAGTTTGGCAAACATTGCATGAAGCAAAAATTGAAATTCCACCTGAAAAATGTCAGGGACCAAGTAAAGAAGTAAAATTCCTGGGCACTTGGTGGATTGCTGGAAGTGCAGCAATCCCACCAGATACTCTAAATAAAATAGAACAATCAGAAATGCCCCAATCTAGAAAAGAATTACAACAGCTAATGGGCACTTTAGGATATTGGAGAAAACATGTACCTGGATTCTCCATCATTGCCCGCCCACTTTATTCACTTTTACGAAAAGGAAAATCGTGGAGATGGGATTCAGAACATGAAGAAGTAATTAAAACTCTAATACTGGAATTAAAAACATATCAATCCCTAGGACCTGTTCATCCTCGTGACCCTATTATAGCAGAATGGGGTTTTGCAGAACATGGTACTTATTGTAACTTATTTCAAATCGGCCCTGATGGGCCAAAGAGACCTTTACTGTTTAGCTCAACTGCATTTAAAGAGACTGAACAAAGATACTCAGAGTGGGAAAAGGGTCTTTTGTCTCTAGTCCGTGCAGTTAAACAAGTTGAGAAAATACGTCAAGAACAAGCTGTTCAGACCAGAGGTCCCTTTAATTTATTAGACACAATCCTAAAAGGGACTGCTCCCCCAGAGGGAATTGCACAAAAACCTACAATTAGGAAATGGTATGCCTATCTAGTGGGTGTGGCAGATGAAATGCAATTAACTGAAGGACACACAAAAGTTTCTAAATTGCAAATGCCTATTAATACTGACCCCCTAGCATTACAACAACCATTCAAACCTTCACCAATTTTAGATGCACCTCCCTTCACTGAAGATTCACCAACCGAGGGTGTCTGGTTTTCTGATGCCTCGGCAAAAAGAGTGGATGGTAAATGGCAATATAAAGCTGTTGCATTAGAAATCAAAACAGGCAAACAAGTTATTGAAGAGGGTGAAGGCAGTGCTCAAGTAGGAGAGTTAAGAGCAGTTGTTTTGGCAGCACAAAATGAAGCAAAAGCCATTTATGTAGACTCTTATGCTGTCTGGGCAGGTGCCACACAGTGGCTTTGTCAATGGGAAGCCCTAAACTGGGAGATAAATAAATCACCAATCTGGAGAACTGAAGACTGGCAATTACTATTAACCATAGCCAGAAAAACACCATTCCAAATAGGATGGGTAAAAGCTCATGCTAATGACCATAAACCAGCTACAAATTGGAACCAAAGGGTGGATGAATTGACAAAAATTAGGAAAATAGACATTGAAGATTCCTCAGACCCCACATGGTATCGACTAGGAGAATGGTTACATCAAAAATTAGGCCACACAGGTCGAGAAGCACTTTACTTTTCAGCCCAAAGCCGGGGATGGCCTCTCAGTAGGAAAACATGTGAAACCATCCTCACTGAGTGCCCCCAGTGTAAATTAAAATTGCAGATGGACCACCCTGCCAAAGCACCACCTTTACACATTAAAGAGGGGAAAACTTTGTGGTCTACTTGGCAAATTGATTACATTGGTCCTTTAAAATCCTCTGCTGGGTACAAATATATCTTAACAGGTGTAGAAATAATATCTGGACTCCTTACAGCTACCAAGTGCCAAAAGGCTAATGCACAGAATACTATCCGAGGCCTTTCCTCATGGTTCTCAATTCTACCTGTCCCTGATTCTATCCAGAGTGACAATGGCTCACACTTTACTAGTAAAGAAGTACAGGAATGGGCAAAGCAAAAAGAAATAAAGTGGGTATTTCACACACCTTATTACCCACAATCTAATGGTATAGTTGAACAAGCCAATGGACTGCTGAAAAAATATCTTAAACCTCATGAAGGACAATGGGACAGACGTCTTTCTGAAATTTTACAGCAGTTAAATAATCGGTATGGTCCCTATGGAAGTCCAATTACTCGAGCCTTCTTAACACTTTCTTCAGAAACAAACCTAAATAATGAGCACACCTGGTCCTCAATGAAAGCAGGACAGCCTGTGATGGCAAAAATACCATCTGTAGGAACAATACCAGTAACCCTGGTCAAACCACGAGGATTTCTAGCATGGGATGCTATTGATAATAATGGAATAAAACATAAAATCAGTACTAGATGGATTTATCCAGCATCCTAAGGGGTAACCTGTTCAGCTTCCTTCCCCCCCCCCCGCCCCGAGACCGTTCTCTTTTCTTTCCTTTTCAGAAATAACCAACTCCACCAACGACAATGTGGAAGCAGACACCATACCCAGCAAGTCCACCAGTAGCACTGTGGGAACAACCCTCATCTTCAATATGAGACTCTTCACAGCATTGCGCCTACCCTTTCTCTCCCTCACCATCATACCTCGATTGCTACAACAATGGTGTCTATACGGCTCTTCTTCTCTCTTCCTTTTTCTGCTCATGAGAGTAAAGACACTTACAATGGCTCACACATCAAATCCTTGGGATCTTGCATTACTGAGATACACTGGAAGCATCAAAACACTACAAGGCAGGTCTAATTGGTCAACTTTCCTCACTACACAGAAGGTGACAGGATTATTGCATTTGTCCTCACTATATGCAATGCTTCAGTGTACAACATACACCCAATCCTTGCATTAGGACTAAATCACAATGGAAACATACTCTGTCCCTCAGAACATAAAGTATGGGCCCACCAGAAGGAGGGAAAATGGCAAACAATTGATGTAAATGCATGTACTGTGCGAGAACAACGAGGCTTCATTTGTGAAGGAAATACTCTTGAGGCTCAAGACATTTGTCTTGATACTGAACAAAACATTTGTCACTTTGAGATCCACCCAAATGAAACCCCTGAAAGCGTAGTCATATATGTTGGAAAAGGATGTGTTTGCATGCGAACACGATGTGATTCCTTATTAATAGATGGTACTGTCCATACGACTCCTCCAACATCCTGACTTAATCGACCTCCTGCAACAAGCACAGAAAACTGGACAAAAGACTCTTATCACGGTCCAACATGATATAGAAGAAATACATCAGGTGTTAACAAGAGTCAAAAGGAATGGAGAACATCAGTGGTGGGAAAGCTCATCTGGATGGTCACCCACCACAACAGGACTGTTTAATTCTATGTTCCACCCGGTCATGATTTTCTTAATTCTAATTCTAATATGTTTACTGCTCATAATTGTATTGTATATTAAGGTTTGGAGGATGGTTAAACAGATTACTCAGTTACAGAAGTATCCCCGTATGTACACCATCCCAAAATAATTTTTTTTCTTTTTGAAGCTAATCAAACACAAAATTTCCTTCAACTGTAATTGGATTATGGCATCCTCTGTTTATAGGCATAGAGGCAAGAGGCAACCACACTGCCACTCTATGGACAAGATAAATTGACTTTAGTCACGGGGTGGATTGTGGTGGTGCAATCCTTACCCCCCCCCCTGCCCCTCTTTGTTGGGCTGCTTGGTGCTAGGTGCGATTCCACCCACATCCCCCGAGCTATACACCAGTCTGTGGAGATAAGGACTGACAATGTTAACGAGCCTGGCTCCTGCCCCTCCCGATTGCTCGGAAATGGTTAAAATGGCCCATCAACTCCTAAGGGCCTGGCACACCTGTGCCTGGGATGTGGTCAAATGGGAACAATAACAGAGTCGCACATTAATCAAATTCTTTTGTAACTGCTGGAAGGCACCAGAAGGCATTTGACAAAAGTCAATTATCTTGGACCCTATAAATGGCGACCACCAGGGAGACCCTTTGAGCTCTCCTGGATCGCAGTGGGCCTGTGACCAGCATCTCCCCTGAGCTGGGACGCCTCTCAGGTACCAAACCCTTAAGGTGTCGTCTGCTCCAGACGGAAGGCCAGGGCGAAGTCCCCCGCTTGAGTCTCAATTATCGCCCGTTGAGGAATGCCAAGGCATTGTGAGTATTTGCTCTAAACTCAAGAGGGAAATTTTCTTTGAGCTAGCTTCTCTTTACTCTGTGTGTGTGTGTGTGTGTGTGGGTACGTACCCTTGTTTCTGTGTGTGTATGTCTGTTCTGTGTTCATTCCACTGAATCCAAACACCTTTGTTTCTGTATGTTTGTCCATTTTGTTATGTGCATGCATGTATATATGTATATATAGGTACCGTTAAGTAAGTTAGTGTGAATCTTGTCATTTTAGAATCTGAATAAGTCGCTTTTCTTTCTTTTAGTATTTCTGAATTATTTTATAATAACAAATTGCTGTTAGTTATTAATAAATCTAGATTTCTTACTAAATATTGCCGTGTCAATACTTTCATCCGCGACACCCCCACAGTGACATGGCCACCACTGACCCGCTACACACTGTGACATGGCCCCCACAGTGACATGGCCACCACTGACACGCTGACCACTGTGACATGGCCCCCACAGTGACATGGCCACCACTGACACGCTGACCACTGTGACATGGCCCCCACTGTGACATGGCCACCACTGACCTGCTGCCCACTGTGACATGGCCCCCATAGTGACATGGCCAAAACTGACCTGCTGCCCACTGTGACATAGCCCCCACAGTGACATGGCAACAAGTGGACTGTTGCTCACTGTGACATGGCCACCACTGACCTGCTGCACACTGTGACATGACCTCACAGTGACATGGCCACCACTGACCTGCTCCCCACTGTGACATGTCCCATAGACTAACATGATCACTACTGACATGCTGCCCACTGTCACATGGCCCCACAGTGACGTGGCCACCACTGACCTGCTGCCTACTGTGACTGGCCACCACAGTGACATGGCCACCAGTGGACTGTTGCTAATTGTGACATGGCCACAACTGATCTGCTGCCCAATGTGGCATGGCCTCACACTGATATGGCCACCACTGACCCGCTGACCACTGTGACATGGCCCCCACAGTGACATGGCAACCAGTGGCCTGTTGCTCACTGTGACATGGCCACCACTGACCTGCTGCACACTGTGACATGACCTCACAGTGACATGGCCACCACTGACCTGCTGAACACTGTGACATGGCCCCCACAGTGACATGGCCACCACTGACCCGCTGACCACTGTGACATGGCCCCCACAGTGACATGGCAACCACTGACCTGCTGCCCACTGTGACATGGCCCCCACAGTGACATGGCCACCACTGACCCGCTACACACTGTGACATGGCCCCTACAGTGATATGGCCACCACTGACACGCTGACCACTGTGACATGGCCCCCACAGTGACATGGCCACCACTGACATTCTGACCACTGTGACATGGCCCCCACAGTGACATGGCCACCACTGACCTGCTGCCCACTGTGACATAGCCCCCATAGTGACATGGCCACCACTGACCTGCTGCCCACTGTGACATGGCCCCCATAGTGACATGGCCACCACTGACCTGCTGCCCACTGTGACATGGCCCCCATAGTGACATGGCAACAAGTGGACTGTTGCTCACTGTGACATGGCCACCACTGACCTGCTGCACACTGTGACATGACCTCACAGTGACATGGCCACCACTGACCTGCTCCCCACTGTGACATGTCCCATAGACTAACATGATCACTACTGACATGCTGCCCACTGTCACATGGCCCCACAGTGACGTGGCCACCACTGACCTGCTGCCCACTGTGACTGACCACCACAGTGACATGGCCACCAGTGGACTGTTGCTAATTGTGACATGGCCACAACTGATCTGCTGCCCAATGTGGCATGGCCTCACACTGATATGGCCACCACTGACCCGCTGACCACTGTGACATGGCCCCCACAGTGACATGGCAACCAGTGGCCTGTTGCTCACTGTGACATGGCCACCACTGACCTGCTGCCCACTGTGACTGGCCACCACAGTGACATGGCCACCAGTGGACTGTTGCTCATTGTAACATGGCCACAACTGATCTGCTGAACACTGTGACATGACCTCACAGTGACATGGCCACCACTGACCTGCTGCACACTGTGACATGGCCCCCACAGTGACATGGCCACCACTGACCCGCTGAACACTGTGACATGGCCCCCACAGTGACATGGCCACCACTGACCCGCTACACACTGTGACATGGCCCCTACAGTGATATGGCCACCACTGACACTCTGACCACTGTGACATGGCCCCCACAGTGACATGGCCACCACTGACCCGCTACACACTGTGACATGGCCCCTACAGTGATATGGCCACCACTGACACTCTGACCACTGTGACATGGCCCCCACAGTGACATGGCCACCACTGACCCGCTGACCACTGTGACATGGCCCCCGTAGTGACATGGCCACCACTGACCTGCTGCCCACTGTGACATGGCCCCCATAGTGACATGGCCACCACTGACCTGCTGCCCACTGTGACATGGCCCCCATAGTGACATGGCAACAAGTGGACTGTTGCTCACTGTGACATGGCCACCACTGACCTGCTGCACACTGTGACATGACCTCACAGTGACATGGCCACCACTGACCTGCTCCCCACTGTGACATGTCCCATAGACTAACATGATCACTACTGACATGCTGCCCACTGTCACATGGCCCCACAGTGACGTGGCCACCACTGACCTGCTGCCCACTGTGACTGACCACCACAGTGACATGGCCACCAGTGGACTGTTGCTAATTGTGACATGGCCACAACTGATCTGCTGCCCAATGTGGCATGGCCTCACACTGATATGGCCACCACTGACCCGCTGACCACTGTGACATGGCCCCACAGTGACATGGCAACCAGTGGCCTGTTGCTCACTGTGACATGGCCACCACTGACCTGCTGCACACTGTGACATGACCTCACAGTGACATGGCCACCACTGACCCGCTGAACACTGTGACATGGCCCCCACAGTGACATGGCCACCACTGACCCGCTGACCACTGTGACATGGCCCCCACAGTGACATGGCCACCACTGACCTGCTGCCCACTATGACTGGCCACCACAGTGACATGTCCACCAGTGGACTGTTGCTCATTGTGACATGCCCCCCACAGTGACATGGCCAGCACTGACCTGCTGCCCACTGTGACATAGCCCCCATAGTGACATGGCCACCACTGACATGCTGCCCACTGTGACATACCCCCCACAGTGTCATGGCAACCAGTGGCCTGTTGCTCACTGTGACATGGCCACCACTGACCTGCTCCCCACTGTGACATGTCCCATACAGTAACATGATCACTACTGACATGCTGCCCACTATCACATGGCCCCACAGTGACGTGGCCACCACTGACCTGCTGCCCACTGTGACTGGCCACCACAGTGACATGGCCACCAGTGGACTGTTGCTCATTGTGACATGGCCACAATTGATCTGCTGCCCACTGTGACATGACCTCACAGTGACATGGCCACCACTGACCCGCTAACACCAGTGACATGGCCACCACAGTGACATGGCCACCACTGACCTGCTGACCACTCTGACATGGCCCCCACAGTGACATGGCCACCACTGACCTGCTGCCCACTGTGACATGGCCCCCATAGTGACATGGCCACCACTGACCTTCTGCCCACTGTGACATGTCCCATACAGTAACATGATCACTACTGACATGCTGCCCAGTGTGACATGGCCCCACAGTGACGTGGCCACCACTGACCGTCTGCCCACTGTGACTGGCCACCACAGTGACATGGCCACCAGTGGCCTGTTGCTCACTGTGACATGGCCACCACTGACCTGCTCCCCACTGTGACATGTCCCATACAGTAAAATGATCACTACTGACATGCTTCCCACTGTCACATGGCCCCACAGTGACGTGGCCACCACTGACCTGCTGCCCACTGTGACTGGCCACCACAGTGACATGGCCACCAGTGGACTGTTGCTCATTGTGACATGGCCACAACTGATCTGCTGCCCACTGTGACATGACCTCACAGTGACATGGCCACCACTGACCCGCTAACACCAGTGACATGGCCACCACAGTGACATGGCCACCACTGACCTGCTGACCACTCTGACATGGCCCCCACAGTGACATGGCCACCACTGACCTGCTGCCCACTGTGACATGGCCCCCATAGTGACATGGCCACCACTGACCTTCTGCCCACTGTGACATGTCCCATACAGTAACATGATCACTACTGACATGCTGCCCAGTGTGACATGGCCCCACAGTGACGTGGCCACCACTGACCGTCTGCCCACTGTGACTGGCCACCACAGTGACATGGCCACCAGTGGCCTGTTGCTCACTGTGACATGGCCACCACTGACCTGCTCCCCACTGTGACATGTCCCATACAGTAAAATGATCACTACTGACATGCTTCCCACTGTCACATGGCCCCACAGTGACGTGGCCACCACTGACCTGCTGCCCACTGTGACTGGCCACCACAGTGACATGGCCACCAGTGGACTGTTGCTCATTGTAACATGGCCACAACTGATCTGCTGAACACTGTGACATGACCTCACAGTGACATGGCCACCACTGACCTGCTGCCCACTGTGACATGGCCCCCACAGTGACATGGCCACCACTGACCCGCTGAACACTGTGACATGGCCCCCACAGTGACATGGCCACCACTGACCCGCTACACACTGTGACATGGCCCCTACAGTGATATGGCCACCACTGACACTCTGACCACTGTGACATGGCCCCCACAGTGACATGGCCACCACTGACACTCTGCCCACTGTGACATAGCCCCCATAGTGACATGGCCACCACTGACCTGCTGCCCACCGTGACATGGCCCCCATAGTGACATGGCCACCACTGACCTGCTGCCCACTGTGACATGGCCCCCATAGTGACATGGCTACTACTGATCTGCTGCCCACTGTGACATGGCCCCCATAGTGACATGGCCACCACTGACCTGCTGCCCACTGTTACATGGCCCCCATAGTGACATGGGCACCACTGACCTGCTGCCCACTGTGACCAGCCACCACAATGACATGGCCACCAGTGGACTGTTGCTCATTGTGACATGGCCACAACTGTCCTGCTGCCCACTGTGACTCGCCACCACAGTGACATGGCCATCAGTGGACTGTTGGTCATTGTGACATGGCCACAACTGATCTGCTGCCCACTGTGACATGACCACACAGTGACATGACCACCACTGACCCGCTGACCATTGTGACATGGCCCCCACAGTGACATGGCCACCACTGACCTGCTGCCCACTGTGACATGCCCCCCATAGTGACATGGCCAGCACTGACCTGCTGCCCACTGTGACATAGCCCCCATAGTGACATGGCCACCACTGACCTGCTGCACACTGTGACATGGCCCCCATAGTGACATGGCCACCACTGACCTGCTGCCCACTGTGACATGGCCCCCATAGTGACATGGCCACCACTGACACGCTGACCACTGTGACATGGCCCCCATAGTGACATGGCCACCACTGACCTGCTGCCCACTGTGACATACCCACCACAGTGACATGGCAACCAGTGGCCTGTTGCTCACTGTGACATGGCCACCACTAGACCTGCTGCACACTGTGAAATGACCTCACAGTGACATGGCCACCACTGACCTCCTCCCCATTGTGACATGTCCCATACAGTAACATGATCACTACTGACATGCTGCCCACTGTGACATGGCCCCACAGTGACGTGGCCACCACTGACCCGCTGACCACTGTGACATGGCCCCCACAGTGACGTGGCCACCACTGCAACGCTGACCACTGTGACATGGCCCCCATAGTGACATGGCCACCACTGACCTTCTGCCCACTGTGACATACCCCCCACAGTGACATGGCAACCAGTGGCCTGTTGCTCATTGTAACATGGCCACAACTGATCTGCTGCCCACTGTGACATGACCTCACAGTGACATGGCCACCACTGACCCGCTGACCACTGTGACATGGCCCCCACAGTGACATGGCCACCACTGACCCGCTGACCACTGTGACATGGCCCCCGTAGTGACATGGCCACCACTGACCTGCTGCCCACTGTGACATGGCCCCCATAGTGACATGGCCACCACTGACCTGCTGCCCACTGTGACATGGCCCCCATAGTGACATGGCAACAAGTGGACTGTTGCTCACTGTGACATGGCCACCACTGACCTGCTGCACACTGTGACATGACCTCACAGTGACATGGCCACCACTGACCTGCTCCCCACTGTGACATGTCCCATAGACTAACATGATCACTACTGACATGCTGCCCACTGTCACATGGCCCCACAGTGACGTGGCCACCACTGACCTGCTGCCCACTGTGACTGACCACCACAGTGACATGGCCACCAGTGGACTGTTGCTCATTGTGACATGGCCACAACTGATCTGCTGCCCACTGTGACATGACCTCACAGTGACATGGCCACCACTGACCCGCTAACACCAGTGACATGGCCACCACAGTGACATGGCCACCACTGACCTGCTGACCACTCTGACATGGCCCCCACAGTGACATGGCCACCACTGACCTGCTGCCCACTGTGACATGGCCCCCATAGTGACATGGCCACCACTGACCTTCTGCCCACTGTGACATGTCCCATACAGTAACATGATCACTACTGACATGCTGCCCAGTGTGACATGGCCCCACAGTGACGTGGCCACCACTGACCGTCTGCCCACTGTGACTGGCCACCACAGTGACATGGCCACCAGTGGCCTGTTGCTCACTGTGACATGGCCACCACTGACCTGCTCCCCACTGTGACATGTCCCATACAGTAAAATGATTACTACTGACATGCTTCCCACTGTCACATGGCCCCACAGTGACGTGGCCACCACTGACCTTCTGCCCACTGTGACTGGCCACCACAGTGACATGGCCACCAGTGGACTGTTGCTCATTGTAACATGGCCACAACTGATCTGCTGAACACTGTGACATGACCTCACAGTGACATGGCCACCACTGACCTGCTGCCCACTGTGACATGGCCCCCACAGTGACATGGCCACCACTGACCCGCTGAACACTGTGACATGGCCCCCACAGTGACATGGCCACCACTGACCCGCTACACACTGTGACATGGCCCCTACAGTGATATGGCCACCACTGACACTCTGACCACTGTGACATGGCCCCCACAGTGACATGGCCACCACTGACACTCTGCCCACTGTGACATAGCCCCCATAGTGACATGGCCACCACTGACCTGCTGCCCACCGTGACATGGCCCCCATAGTGACATGGCCACCACTGACCTGCTGCCCACTGTGACATGGCCCCCATAGTGACATGGCTACTACTGATCTGCTGCCCACTGTGACATGGCCCCCATAGTGACATGGCCACCACTGACCTGCTGCCCACTGTGACATGGCCCCCATAGTGACATGGGCACCACTGACCTGCTGCCCACTGTGACCAGCCACCACAATGACATGGCCACCAGTGGACTGTTGCTCATTGTGACATGGCCACAACTGTCCTGCTGCCCACTGTGACTCGCCACCACAGTGACATGGCCATCAGTGGACTGTTTGTCATTGTGACATGGCCACAACTGATCTGCTGCCCACTGTGACATGACCACACAGTGACATGACCACCACTGACCCGCTGACCATTGTGACATGGCCCCCACAGTGACATGGCCACCACTGACCTGCTGCCCACTGTGACATGCCCCCCATAGTGACATGGCCAGCACTGACCTGCTGCCCACTGTGACATAGCCCCCATAGTGACATGGCCACCACTGACCTGCTGCACACTGTGACATGGCCCCCATAGTGACATGGCCACCACTGACCTGCTGCCCACGGTGACATGGCCCCCATAGTGACATGGCCACCACTGACACGCTGACCACTGTGACATGGCCCCCATAGTGACATGGCCACTACTGACCTGCTGCCCACTGTGACATACCCACCACAGTGACATGGCAACCAGTGGCCTGTTGCTCACTGTGACATGGCCACCACTAGACCTGCTGCACACTGTGAAATGACCTCACAGTGACATGGCCACCACTGACCTCCTCCCCATTGTGACATGTCCCATACAGTAACATGATCACTACTGACATGCTGCCCACTGTGACATGGTCCCACAGTGACGTGGCCACCACTGACCCGCTGACCACTGTGACATGGCCCCCACTGTGACATGGCCACCACTGACATGCTGCCCACTGTGACATGGCCCCCATAGTGACATGGCCACAACTGACCTGCTGCCCACTGTGACATAGCTGTGGTGGTGCAATCCTTACCCCCCCCCCCGCCCCTCTTTGTTGGGCTGCTTGGTGCTAGGTGCGATTCCACCCACATCCCCCGAGCTATACACCAGTCTGTGGAGATAAGGACTGACAATGTTAACGAGCCTGGCTCCTGCCCCTCCCGATTGCTCGGAAATGGTTAAAATGGCCCATCAACTCCTAAGGGCCTGGCACACCTGTGCCTGGGATGTGGTCAAATGAGAACAATAACAGAGTCGCACATTAATCAAATTCTTTTGTAACTGCTGGAAGGCACCAGAAGGCATTTGACAAAAGTCAATTATCTTGGACCCTATAAATGGCGACCACCAGGGAGACCCTTTGAGCTCTCCTGGATCGCAGTGGGCCTGTGACCAGCATCTCCCCTGAGCTGGGACGCCTCTCAGGTACCAAACCCTTAAGGTGTCGTCTGCTCCAGACGGAAGGCCAGGGCGAAGTCCCCCGCTTGAGTCTCAATTATCGCCCGTTGAGGAATGCCAAGGCATTGTGAGTATTTGCTCTAAACTCAAGAGGGAAATTTTCTTTGAGCTAGCTTCTCTTTACTCTGTGTGTGTGTGTGTGGGTACGTACCCTTGCTTCTGTGTGTGTATGTCTGTTCTGTGTTCATTCTACTGAATCCAAACACCTTTGTTTCTGTATGTTTGTCCATTTTGTTATGTGCATGCATGTGTATATATGTATATATAGGTACCGTTAAGTAAGTTAGTGTGAATCTTGTCATTTTAGAACCTGAATAAGTCGCTTTTCTTTCTTTTAGTATCTCTGAATTATTTTATAATAATAAATTGCTGTTAGTTATTAATAAACCTAGATTTCTTACTAAATATTGCCGTGTCAATACTTTCATCCGCGACAAATTGGTGTAGTCGGCAGGATGACAAGCAAAATCACCAAATACTTACAAAAACACGGTATCCAACCAAATCCCACCTTCCCAGAGGATTGGGCTTATAATAATTGGCACAACTGGGAAGAGGTAGAAAAACAGTTAACTATTGCTAGAGGTGCAACTAAATTTGGAAAAAATAAAGGTATGATTTGTAAAATGTTGGGAGTGTGCCTGGAAGCTGCCTGTCATGAACGAGAGAAGGTTAATCATAAAATACAAAATTTACAAGATGAGATTACAGGGCACAAATCCACCAATCTGCTGTTATCGATTAAAATAGAGCAGCTGCAACAGCAACTTAAGGAATCCCAATTGAAACAACAAAAACTGGGGGAACGTGTTGAAATGATGCTAATGCAGTCTCCGAACCCCCCTGATATTGTTCAAATCAGAAAATTAATTGTGTCCCCTGAAGACTGGGATGGTAACATTTGGAGTGATACACATAATGACGACTCAGACGAAAATAATTATTTGCAGCCGCCTGAGTCTCCCCCTCTTGCAGTCAGACCAATTATTAAAACAGAGGAAACAACAGGACCTCGGGGTGGTGTGAGAAGTCGCATCAGCAAAACAACCCCTTTTGATCCAATTCAAATAGCCCATTTACAAGATCGTTACGGCCGTAAGCCTGGAGAAACTGAAACTGAATACCTATGGAGAGTGTCTCTAAACGGGGGAGATAGAATTTTACTAGATGGCAATGAAGCCAGTGGATATTGGGGTCCTGGTGTCTTTTTGGATGCTGGTCCCAACCCCCCGAATGATCCCCACTCACTAACAAGCAGAGTGGCATATTGGGCTGGTGGCATTGATGCCTTAGAGAGAGGAGAACCTCTGTTAATACCTATCAAATCTCTAAATGACCTCTCTGCAGCTTTTACAAAAGCTGCCTGTATTCAAGCCATGCATCAGCGTAAGCCTACTGATGTTCCTCTTTCGGCAACTGTAGCTCCTGCTATACTTAAAGTACTGATAAAAGGGGCCCCTGCCATGCTCAAACCTTTTCTCATTGCAAAATGGGATGAGATCCAGAGAGACTTAAATTATAATGAATTGGTAAATCTAACACAAACTGTTGGAAATAGTGGGGAAGAAGAATTAGAACCAAGAGTATTACCCACTTGGGCAACTTTAGTACATGAAACTGTAAATCATGCCCGAGAAATGGGATGGGATGAAATTCCCAATGAAACAAAAAATGTAGGTCGCACTGTTAGGCAAATTAAACAATTGCATCAAAATAATTCTCAGGAACAAAAACCCTCTGACCGACAACGTAGGGGTCAGGAGTGGAGAAATGAACTGTGGAAGCAAGCATTGTCACTAGGAATTCCTAGAGCCGCGATTCAGAGACAGCCTACCGGCGTCATTCTGAGTCTGATTCAGGCATTTCAAAAAGGTATCGCTCCAAATGCTCCAACCCCCCCCCTCCTCCCTTCGCCAGCTCCCAGAGAAAAAAAAGATAACCCTTTCCTCCCTCAAGAGGATCAGTTGCAAAGCACAGGATCAAAAAACTGATAAGGTCCGGACGGCAACTGGGCCTGCCAGTCCGGCAAGTAGAAGCTTATCAGTGGATAAATGAGAACGGCCCTTACATTTTAATTCCAGTTGGTCCTCAAAATCAATTAATAAAATTTTTGATTGATACTGGTGCACAAATTTCAATAATTACACAGCGAGATGCCAATAAGCTAGGCATACGACCTGGCCGGCGAAAGGTTAAAATTACCGGAGTTACAGGAATTAGCACTGTGTGCCAGACAGCAAAAGTTAATTTACTGCTCCCTGGCGAAAAACATGTAACATCTCTTCGCTTTGCGATCAAGGAGCATTATGAAAATATCCTGGGTTTTGATGCACTGAACGGCCGGACCTGGCGTTTGCCAGACGGTAGTCTGTGGTCTTTTGGTTCAATTGCCAACCCCAGCCATAATAAAAATCAACAAACTGCCACAGTGCGTGTACTCCGTGCAGCTCCAGCACTTCCCGAATCAAAAATTACTAATGTCCCACAGTATCCAATTTCTGCTACAGCACGAACTGGAATTTCTGAAGTAATTGCGGACTTAGAAAAACGGCAGATTATTTCCCGAACTCACTCCCCATACAATTCTCCTGTCTGGCCAGTCCGCAAACCAGATGGGAGGTGGCGTTTAACAGTCGATTATCGGCGTTTAAATGCCAGTACAGCCCCATTGACAGCGGCAGTTCCCAACATTGCAGCTTTAACTGCTACACTGCAAGCCGCTGCACATCCTTGGATGGCAGTGCTAGATGTAAAAGACATGTTTTTCATGGTCCCTTTAAGGGAAAAAGATAAAGAAAAATTCGCATTTACATGGGAAGGTATCCAATATACCTTTAACAGGCTCCCACAGGGATATAAACACTCACCCACAATTGCCCATGCTGCACTTGCTGAACTTTTACAGACAGTTTCACTCCCTGCAGATGTAAAACTGTATCAGTATATAGATGATATTCTAATCGGAGGACCCTCTCCTGACAAGGTGGGAGAAGTGGCAGCAACAGTTTGGCAAACATTGCATGAAGCAAAAATTGAAATTCCACCTGAAAAATGTCAGGGACCAAGTAAAGAAGTAAAATTCCTGGGCACTTGGTGGATTGCTGGAAGTGCAGCAATCCCACCAGATACTCTAAATAAAATAGAACAATCAGAAATGCCCCAATCTAGAAAAGAATTACAACAGCTAATGGGCACTTTAGGATATTGGAGAAAACATGTACCTGGATTCTCCATCATTGCCCGCCCACTTTATTCACTTTTACGAAAAGGAAAATCGTGGAGATGGGATTCAGAACATGAAGAAGCAATTAAAACTCTAATACTGGAATTAAAAACATATCAATCCCTAGGACCTGTTCATCCTCGGGACCCTATTATAGCAGAATGGGGTTTTGCAGAACATGGTACTTATTGTAACTTATTTCAGATCGGCCCTGATGGGCCAAAGAGACCTTTACTGTTTAGCTCAACTGCATTTAAAGAGACTGAACAAAGATACTCAGAGTGGGAAAAGGGTCTTTTGTCTCTAGTCCGTGCAGTTAAACAAGTTGAGAAAATACGTCAAGAACAAGCTGTTCAGACCAGAGGTCCCTTTAATTTATTAGACACAATCCTAAAAGGGACTGCTCCCCCAGAGGGAATTGCACAAAAACCTACAATTAGGAAATGGTATGCCTATCTAGTGGGTGTGGCAGATGAAATGCAATTAACTGAAGGACACACAAAAGTTTCTAAATTGCAAATGCCTATTAATACTGACCCCCTAGCATTACAACAACCATTCAAACCTTCACCAATTTTAGATGCACCTCCCTTCACTGAAGATTCACCAACCGAGGGTGTCTGGTTTTCTGATGCCTCGGCAAAAAGAGTGGATGGTAAATGGCAATATAAAGCTGTTGCATTAGAAATCAAAACAGGCAAACAAGTTATTGAAGAGGGTGAAGGCAGTGCTCAAGTAGGAGAGTTAAGAGCAGTTGTTTTGGCAGCACAAAATGAAGCAAAAGCCATTTATGTAGACTCTTATGCTGTCTGGGCAGGTGCCACACAGTGGCTTTGTCAATGGGAAGCCTTAAACTGGGAGATAAATAAATCACCAATCTGGAGAACTGAAGACTGGCAATTACTATTAACCATAGCCAGAAAAACACCATTCCAAATAGGATGGGTAAAAGCTCATGCTAATGACCATAAACCAGCTACAAATTGGAACCAAAGGGTGGATGAATTGACAAAAATTAGGAAAATAGACATTGAAGATTCCTCAGACCCCACATGGTATCGACTAGGAGAATGGTTACATCAAAAATTAGGCCACACAGGTCGAGAAGCACTTTACTTTTCAGCCCAAAGCCGGGGATGGCCTCTCAGTAGGAAAACATGTGAAACCATCCTCACTGAGTGCCCCCAGTGTAAATTAAAATTGCAGATGGACCACCCTGCCAAAGCACCACCTTTACACATTAAAGAGGGGAAAACTTTGTGGTCTACTTGGCAAATTGATTACATTGGTCCTTTAAAATCCTCTGCTGGGTACAAATATATCTTAACAGGTGTAGAAATAATATCTGGACTCCTTACAGCTACCAAGTGCCAAAAGGCTAATGCACAGAATACTATCCGAGGCCTTTCCTCATGGTTCTCAATTTTACCTGTCCCTGATTCTATCCAAAGTGACAATGGCTCACACTTTACTAGTAAAGAAGTACAGGAATGGGCAAAGCAAAAAGAAATAAAGTGGGTATTCCACACACCTTATTACCCACAATCTAATGGTATAGTTGAACGAGCCAATGGACTGCTGAAAAAATATCTTAAACCACATGAAGGACAATGGGACAGACGTCTTTCTGAAATTTTACAGCAGTTAAATAATCGGTATGGTCCCTATGGAAGTCCAATTACTCGAGCCTTCTTAACACTTTCTTCAGAAACAAACCTAAATAATGAGCACACCTGGTCCTCAATGAAAGCAGGACAGCCTGTGATGGCAAAAATACCATCTGTAGGAACAATACCAGTAACCCTGGTCAAACCACGAGGATTTCTAGCATGGGATGCTATTGATAATAATGGAATAAAACATAAAATCAGTACTAGATGGATTTATCCAGCATCCTAAGGGGTAACCTGTTCAGCTTCCCCCCCCCGCCCCCCCCCCCCCCGAGACCGTTCTCTTTTCTTTCCTTTTCAGAAATAACCGACTCCACCAACGACAATGTGGAAGCAGACACCATACCCAGCGAGTCCACCAGTAGCACTGTGGGAACAACCCTCATCTTCAATATGAGACTCTTCACAGCATTGAACCTACCCTTTCTCTCCCTCACCATCATACCTCGATTGCTACAACAATGGTGTCTACATGGCTTCTTCTTCTCTCTTCCTTTTTCTGCTCATGAGAGTAAAGGCACTTACAATGGCTCACACATCAAATCCTTGGGATCTTGCATTACTGAGATACACTGGAAGCATCAAAACACTACAAGGCAGGTCTAATTGGTCAACTTTCCTCACTACACAGAAGGTGACAGGATTATTGCATTTGTCCTCACTATACGCAATGCTTCAGTGTACAACATACACCCAATCCTTGCATTAGGACTAAATCACAATGGAAACACACTCTGTCCCTCAGAACATAAAGTATGGGCCCACCAGAAGGAGGGGAAATGGCAAACAATTGATGTAAATGCATGTACTGTGCGAGAACAACGAGGCTTCATTTGTGAAGGAAATACTCTTGAGGCTCAAGACATTTGTCTTGATACTGAACAAAACATTTGTCACTTTGAGATCCACCCAAATGAAACCCCTGAAAGCGTAGTCATATATGTTGGAAAAGGATGTGTTTGCATGCGAACACGATGTGATTCCTTATTAATAGATGGTACTGTCCATACGACTCCTCCAACATCCTGACTTAATCGACCTCCTGCAACAAGCACAGAAAACTGGACAAAAGACTCTTATCACGGTCCAACATGATATAGAAGAAATACATCAAGTATTAACAAGAGTCAAAAGGAATGGAGAACATCAGTGGTGGGAAAGCTCATCTGGATGGTCACCCACCACAACAGGACTGTTTAATTCTATGTTCCACCCGGTCATGATTTTCTTAATTCTAATTCTAATATGTTTACTGCTCATAATTGTATTGTATATTAAGGTTTGGAGGATGGTTAGACAGATTACTCAGTTACAGAAGTATCCCCGTATGTACACCATCCCAAAATAATTTTTTTTCTTTTTGAAGCTAATCAAACACAAAATTTCCTTCAACTGTAATTGGATTATGGCATCCTCTGTTTATAGGCATAGAGGCAAGAGGCAACCACACTGCCACTCTATGGACAAGATAAATTGACTTTAGTCACGGGGTGGATTGTGGTGGTGCAATCCTTACCCCCCCCCCCGCCCCTCTTTGTTGGGCTGCTTGGTGCTAGGTGCGATTCCACCCACATCCCCCGAGCTATACACCAGTCTGTGGAGATAAGGACTGACAATGTTAACGAGCCTGGCTCCTGCCCCTCCCGATTGCTCGGAAATGGTTAAAATGGCCCATCAACTCCTAAGGGCCTGGCACACCTGTGCCTGGGATGTGGTCAAATGAGAACAATAACAGAGTCGCACATTAATCAAATTCTTTTGTAACTGCTGGAAGGCACCAGAAGGCATTTGACAAAAGTCAATTATCTTGGACCCTATAAATGGCGACCACCAGGGAGACCCTTTGAGCTCTCCTGGATCGCAGTGGGCCTGTGACCAGCATCTCCCCTGAGCTGGGACGCCTCTCAGGTACCAAACCCTTAAGGTGTCGTCTGCTCCAGACGGAAGGCCAGGGCGAAGTCCCCCGCTTGAGTCTCAATTATCGCCCGTTGAGGAATGCCAAGGCATTGTGAGTATTTGCTCTAAACTCAAGAGGGAAATTTTCTTTGAGCTAGCTTCTCTTTACTCTGTGTGTGTGTGTGTGGGTACGTACCCTTGCTTCTGTGTGTGTATGTCTGTTCTGTGTTCATTCTACTGAATCCAAACACCTTTGTTTCTGTATGTTTGTCCATTTTGTTATGTGCATGCATGTGTATATATGTATATATAGGTACCGTTAAGTAAGTTAGTGTGAATCTTGTCATTTTAGAACCTGAATAAGTCGCTTTTCTTTCTTTTAGTATCTCTGAATTATTTTATAATAATAAATTGCTGTTAGTTATTAATAAACCTAGATTTCTTACTAAATATTGCCGTGTCAATACTTTCATCCGCGACAATAGCCCCCACAGTGACATGGCAACAAGTGGACTGTTGCTCACTGTGACATGGCCACCACTGACCTGCTGCACACTGTGACATGACCTCACAGTGACATGGCCACCACTGACCTGCTCCCCACTGTGACATGTCCCATAGACTAACATGATCACTACTGACATGCTGCCCACTGTCACATGGCCCCACAGTGACGTGGCCACCACTGATCTGCTGCCTACTGTGACTGGCCACCACAGTGACATGGCCACCAGTGGGCTGTTGCTAATTGTGACATGGCCACAACTGATCTGCTGCCCAATGTGGCATGGCCTCACACTGATATGGCCACCACTGACCCGCTGACCACTGTGACATGGCCCCCAGAGTGACATGGCAACCAGTGGCCTGTTGCTCACTGTGACATGGCGACCACTGACCTTCTGCCCACTGTGACATACCCCCCACAGTGACATGGCAACCAGTGGCCTGTTGCTCATTGTAACATGGCCACAACTGATCTGCTGCCCACTGTGACATGACCTCACAGTGACACGGCCACCACTGACCCGCTGACCACTGTGACATGGCCCCCACTGTGACATGGCCACCACTGACCTGCTGCCCACTGTGACATGGCCCCCATAGTGACATGGCCACAACTGACCTGCTGCCCACTGTGACATAGCCCCCACAGTGACATGGCAACAAGTGGACTGTTGCTCACTGTGACATGGCCACCACTGACCTGCTGCACACTGTGACATGACCTCACAGTGACATGGCCACCACTGACCTGCTCCCCACTGTGACATGTCCCATAGACTAACATGATCACTACTGACATGCTGCCCACTGTCACATGGCCCCACAGTGACGTGGCCACCACTGATCTGCTGCCTACTGTGACTGGCCACCACAGTGACATGGCCACCAGTGGGCTGTTGCTAATTGTGACATGGCCACAACTGATCTGCTGCCCAATGTGGCATGGCCTCACACTGATATGGCCACCACTGACCCGCTGACCACTGTGACATGGCCCCCACAGTGACATGGCAACCAGTGGCCAGTTGCTCACTGTGACATGGCCACCACTGACCTGCTGCACACTGTGACATGACCTCACAGTGACATGGCCACCACTGACCCGCTGAACACTGTGACATGGCCCCCACAGTGACATGGCCACCACTGACCTGCTGCCCACTGTGACATGGCCCCCACAGTGACATGGCCACCACTGACCCGCTACACACTGTGACATGGCCCCTGCAGTGATATGGCCACCACTGACACGCTGACCACTGTGACATGGCCCCCACAGTGACATGGCCACCACTGACACTCTGCCCACTGTGACATAGCCCCCATAGTGACATGGCCACCACTGACCTGCTGCCCACCGTGACATGGCCCCCATAGTGACATGGCCACCACTGACCTGCTGCCCACTGTGACATGGCCCCCATAGTGACATGGCTATTACTGATCTGCTGCCCACTGTGACATGGCCCCCATAGTGACATGGCCACCACTGACCTGCTGCCCACTGTGACATGGCCCCCATAGTGACATGGCCACCACTGACCTGCTGCCCACTGTGACATGGCCCCCATAGTGACATGGGCACCACTGACCTGCTGCCCAATGTGACATAGCCCCCATAGTGACATGGCCACCAGTGGACTGTTGCTCATTGTGACATGGCTACAACTGTCCTGCTGCCCACTGTGACTCGCCACCACAGTGACATGGCCATCAGTGGACTGTTGCTCATTGTGACATGGCCACAACTGATCTGCTGCCCACTGTGACATGACCACACAGTGACATGACCACCACTGACCCGCTGACCATTGTGACATGGCCCCCACAGTGACATGGCCACCACTGACCTGCTGCCCACTGTGACATGCCCCCCATAGTGACATGGCCAGCACTGACCTGCTGCCCACTGTGACATAGCCCCCATAGTGACATGGCCACCACTGACCTGCTGCACACTGTGACATGGCCCCCATAGTGACATGGCCACCACTGACCTGCTGCCCACTGTGACATGGCCCCCATAGTGACATGGCTACTACTGATCTGCTGCCCACTGTGACATGGCCCCCATAGTGACATGGCCACCACTGACCTGCTGCCCAATGTGACATGGCCCCCATAGTGACATGGCTACTACTGATCTGCTGCCCACTGTGACATGGCCCCCATAGTGACATGGCCACCACTGACCTGCTGCCCACTGTGACATGGCCCCCATAGTGACATGGGCACCACTGACCTGCTGCCCACTGTGACCAGCCACCAGAATGACATGGCCACCAGTGGACTGTTGCTCATTGTGACATGGCCACAACTGTCCTGCTGCCCACTGTGACTCGCCACCACAGTGACATGGCCATCAGTGGACTGTTGCTCATTGTGACATGGCCACAACTGATCTGCTGCCCACTGTGACATGACCACACAGTGACATGACCACCACTGACCCGCTGACCATTGTGACATGGCCCCCACAGTGACATGGCCACCACTGACCTGCTGCCCACTGTGACATGCCCCCCATAGTGACATGGCCAGCACTGACCTGCTGCCCACTGTGACATAGCCCCCATAGTGACATGGCCACCACTGACCTGCTGCACACTGTGACATGGCCCCCATAGTGACATGGCCACCACTGACCTGCTGCCCACTGTGACATGGCCCCCATAGTGACATGGCCACCACTGACACGCTGACCACTGTGACATGGCCCCCATAGTGACATGGCCACTACTGACCTGCTGCCCACTGTGACATACCCACCACAGTGACATGGCAACCAGTGGCCTGTTGCTCACTGTGACATGGCCACCACTAGACCTGCTGCACACTGTGAAATGACCTCACAGTGACATGGCCACCACTGACCTCCTCCCCATTGTGACATGTCCCATACAGTAACATGATCACTACTGACATGCTGCCCACTGTGACATGGCCCCACAGTGACGTGGCCACCACTGACCCGCTGACCACTGTGACATGGCCCCCACAGTGACATGGCCACCACTGACATTCTGCCCACTGTGACATACCCCCCACAGTGACATGGCAACCAGTGGCCTGTTGCTCATTGTAACATGGCCACAACTGATCTGCTGCCCACTGTGACATGACCTCACAGTGACATGGCCACCACTGACCCGCTGACCACTGTGACATGGCCCCCACTGTGACATGGCCACCACTGACCTGCTGCCCACTGTGACATGGCCCCCATAGTGACATGGCCACAACTGACCTGCTGCCCACTGTGACATAGCCCCCACAGTGACATGGCAACAAGTGGACTGTTGCTCACTGTGACATGGCCACCACTGACCTGCTGCACACTGTGACATGACCTCACAGTGACATGGCCACCACTGACCTGCTCCCCACTGTGACATGTCCCATAGACTAACATGATCACTACTGACATGCTGCCCACTGTCACATGGCCCCACAGTGACGTGGCCACCACTGATCTGCTGCCTACTGTGACTGGCCACCACAGTGACATGGCCACCAGTGGGCTGTTGCTAATTGTGACATGGCCACAACTGATCTGCTGCCCAATGTGGCATGGCCTCACACTGATATGGCCACCACTGACCCGCTGACCACTGTGACATGGCCCCCACAGTGACATGGCAACCAGTGGCCTGTTGCTCACTGTGACATGGCCACCACTGACCTGCTGCACACTGTGACATGACCTCACAGTGACATGGCCACCACTGACCCGCTGAACACTGTGACATGGCCCCCACAGTGACATGGCCACCACTGACCTGCTGCCCACTGTGACATGGCCCCCACAGTGACATGGCCACCACTGACCCGCTACACACTGTGACATGGCCCCTGCAGTGATATGGCCACCACTGACACGCTGACCACTGTGACATGGCCCCCACAGTGACATGGCCACCACTGACCTGCTGCCCACTGTGACATAGCCCCCATAGTGACGTGGCCACCACTGACCTGCTGCCCACTGTGACATGGCCCCCATAGTGACATGGCCACAACTGACCTGCTGCCCACTGTGACATGGCCCCCATAGTGACATGGCAACAAGTGGACTGTTGCTCACTGTGACATGGCCACCACTGACCTGCTGCACACTGTGACATGACCTCACAGTGACATGGCCACCACTGACCTGCTCCCCACTGTGACATGTCCCATAGACTAACATGATCACTACTGACATGCTGCCCACTGTCACATGGCCCCACAGTGACGTGGCCACCACTGACCTGCTGCCCACTGTGACTGGCCACCACAGTGACATGGCCACCAGTGGACTGTTGCTAATTGTGACATGGCCACAACTGATCTGCTGCCCAATGTGGCATGGCCTCACACTGATATGGCCACCACTGACCCGCTGACCACTTTGACATGGCCCCCACAGTGACATGGCCACCAGTGGCCTGTTGCTCACTGTGACATGGCCACCACTGACCTGCTGCACACTGTGACATGACCTCACAGTGACATGGCCACCACTGACCCGCTGAATACTGTGACATGGCCCCCACAGTGACATGGCCACCACTGACCTGCTGCCCACTATAACTGGCCACCACAGTGACATGTCCACCAGTGGACTGTTGCTCATTGTGACATGCCCCCCACAGTGACATGGCCAGCACTGACCTGCTGCCCACTGTGACATAGCCCCCATAGTGACATGGCCACCACTGACATGCTGCCCAATGTGACATACCCCCCACAGTGTCATGGCAACCAGTGGCCTGTTGCTCACTGTGACATGGCCACCACTGACCTGCTCCCCACTGTGACATGTCCCATACAGTAACATGATCAATACTGACATGCTGCCCACTATCACATGGCCCCACAGTGACGTGGCCACCACTGATCTGCTGCCCACTGTGACTGGCCACCACAGTGACATGGCCACCAGAGGACTGTGGCTCATTGTGACATGGCCACAACTGATCTGCTGCCCACTGTGACATGACCTCACAGTGACATGGCCACCACTGACCCGCTAACACCAGTGACATGGCCACCACAGTGACATGGCCACCACTGACCCGCTGACCACTCTGACATGGCCCCCACAGTGACATGGCCACCACTGACCTGCTGCCCACTGTGACATGGCCCCCATAGTGACATGGCCACCACTGACCTTCTGCCCACTGTGACATGTCCCATACAGTAAAATGATCACTACTGACATGCTGCCCAGTGTGACATGGCCCCACAGTGACGTGGCCACCACTGACCGTCTGCTCACTGTGACTGGCCACCACAGTGACATGGCCACCAGTGGCCTGTTGCTCACTGTGACATGGCCACCACTGACCTGCTCCCCACTGTGACATGTCCCATACAGTAAAATGATCAATACTGACATGCTTCCCACTGTCACATGGCCCCACAGTGACGTGGCCACCACTGACCTGCTGCCCACTGTGACTGGCCACCACAGTGACATGGCCACCAGTGGACTGTTGCTCATTGTAACATGGCCACAACTGATCTGCTGAACACTGTGACATGACCTCACAGTGACATGGCCACCACAGACCTGCTGCCCACTGTGACATGGCCCCCACAGTGACATGGCCACCACTGACCCGCTGAACACTGTGACATGGCCCCCACAGTGACATGGCCACCACAGACCTGCTGCCCACTGTGACATGGCCCCCACAGTGACATGGCCACCACTGACCCGCTGAACACTGTGACATGGCCCCTACAGTGATATGGCCACCACTGACACTCTGCCCACTGTGACATGGCCCCCACAGTGACATGGCCACCACTGACACTCTGACCACTGTGACATGGACCCCACAGTGACATGGCCACCACTGACCTGCTGCCCACTCTGACATAGCCCCCATAGTGACATGGCCACCACTGACCTGCTGCCCACTGTGACATGGCCCCCATAGTGACATGGCCACCACTGCCCTGCTGCCCACTGTGACATAGCCCCCATAGTGACATGGCCACCACTGACCTGCTGCCCACTGTGACATGGACCCATAGTCACATGGCCACCACTGACCTGCTGCCCACTGTGACATGGCCCCCATAGTGACATGGCCACCATTGACCTGCTGCCCACTGTGACATGGCCCCCATAGTGACATGGGCACCACTGACCTGCTGCCCACTGTGACCAGCCACCACAATGACATGGCCACCAGTGGACTGTTGCTCATTGTGACATGGCCACAACTGTCCTGCTGCCCACTGTGACTCGCCACCACAGTGACATAGCCATCAGTGGACTGTTGGTCATTGTGACATGGCCACAACTGATCTGCTGCCCACTGTGACATGACCACACAGTGACATGACCACCACTGACCCGCTGACCATTGTGACAGGGCCCCCACAGTGACATGGCCACCACTGACCTGCTGCCCACTGTGACATGACCCCCATAGTGACATGGCTAGCACTGACCTGCTACCCACTGTGACATAGCCCCCATAGTGACATGGCCACCACTGACCTGCTGCACACTGTGACATGGCCCCCATAGTGACATGGCCACCACTGACCTGCTGCACACTGTGACATGGCCCCCATAGTGACATGGCCACCACTGACACGCTGACCACTGTGACATGGCCCCCATAGTGACATGGCCACTACTGACCTGCTGCCCACTGTGACATACACACCACAGTGACATGGCAACCAGTGGCCTGTTGCTCACTGTGACATGGCCACCACTAGACCTGCTGCACACTGTGAAATGACCTCACAGTGACATGGCCACCACTGACCAGCTGCCCAATGTGACATAGCCCACATAGTGACATGGCCACCACTGACCCGCTGACCACTGTGACATGGCCCCACAGTGACGTGGCCACCACTGCAACGCTGACCACTGTGACATGGCCCCCATAGTGACATGGCCACCACTGACCTTCTGCCCACTGTGACATACCCCCCACAGTGACATGGCAACCAGTGGCCTGTTGCTCATTGTAAAATGGCCACAACTGATCTGCTGCCCACTGTGACATGACCTCACAGTGACATGGCCACCACTGACCCGCTGACCACTGTGACATGGCCCCCACAGTGACATGGCCACCACTGACCCTCTGACCACTGTGACATGGCCCCCACTGTGACATGGCCACCACTGCCCTGCTGCCCACTGTGACATGGCCCCCATAGTGACATGGCCACAACTGACCTGCTGCCCACTGTGACATAGCCCCCACAGTGACATGGCAACAAGTGGACTGTTGCTCACTGTGACATGGCCACCACTGACCTGCTGCACACTGTGACATGACCTCACAGTGACATGGCCACCACTGACCTGCTGCACACTGTGACATGACCTCACAGTGACAAGGCCACCACTAACCTGTTGCCCACTGTGACATGGCCCTCACAGTGACATGGCCACCACTGACCTGCTGCCCACTGTGACATAGCCCCCACAGTGACATGGCAACCAGTGGCCTGCTGCAAACTGTGACATGTCCGAAACAGTAACATGATAACCACTGCCCGCTGCCCACTGTGTCATGGCCCCACAGTGACGTGGCCACCACTGATCCGCTGCCGACTGTGACATAGCCCCCACAGTGACATGGCCACCACTGACCTGCTGCCCAATGCGACATAGCCCCCACGGTGATATGGCCACAACTGACATGCTGACCATAGTGAAATGTCCCCCACAGTGACATGGCCACAACTGACCTGCTGCTCACTGTGACATGGCTCCAAGTGACATGGCCACCACTGACCTGCTGCCCACTGTGACATGTCCGAAACAGTACCATGATCACCACTGCCCGATGCCCACTGTGACTGGCCACCACAGTGACATGGCCACCACTGACCCGCTGACCACTGTGACATAGCCCCCATAGTGACATGGCCACCACTGACCTGCTGCCCAATGTGACATGGACCCATAGTGACATGGCCACAACTGACCTGCTGCCTACTGTGACATGGTCCCCACAGTGACATGGCCACCACTGATCCGCTGACCACTGTGACATGGCCCCCATAATGACATGGGCACCACTGACATGCTGCCAACTGTGACATGGCCCCCATAGAGACTTGGCCACAACTGACCTGCTGCCCACTGTGACATAGCCCCCACAGTGACATGGCAACCAGTGGCCTGTTGCTCACTGTGACATGGCCACCACTGACCTGCTGCACACTGTGACATGACCTCACAGTGACATGGCCACCACTGACCTGCTGCCCACTGTGATATGGCCCCCATAGTGACATGGCCACAACTGACCTGCTGCCTACTGTGACATCGTCCCCACAGTGACGTGGCCACTACTGACCTGCTGCCCACTGTGATATGGCCCCCATAGTGACATGGCCACCACTAACCTGCTGCACACTGTGACATGGACCCCATAGAGACTTGGCCACAACTGACCTGCTGCCCACTGTGACATAGCCCCCACAGTGACATGGCAACCAGTGGCCTGTTGCTCACTGTGACATGGCCACCACTGACCTGCTGCACACTGTGAAATGACCTCACAGTGACATGGCCACCACTGACCTGCTGCCCACTGTGGCATGGCCCCAATTGTGACATGACCAGCACTGACCTGCTGCCCACTGTGACATTGCCCCCACAGTGACATGGCAACCAGTGGCCTGTTGCTCACTGTGACATGGCCACCACTGACCTGCTGCCCACTGTGACTCGCCACCACAGTGACATGGCCATCAGTGGACTGTTGGTCATTGTGACATGGCCACAACTGATCTGCTGCCCACTGTGACATGACCACACAGTGACATGACCACCACTGACCCGCTGACCATTGTGACATGGCCCCCACAGTGACATGGCCACCACTGACCTGCTGCCCACTGTGACATGCCCCCCATAGTGACATGGCCAGCACTGACCTGCTGCCCACTGTGACATAGCCCCCATAGTGACATGGCCACCACTGACCTGCTGCACACTGTGACATGGCCCCCATAGTGACATGGCCACCACTGACCTGCTGCCCACTGTGACATGGCCCCCATAGTGACATGGCCACCACTGACACGCTGACCACTGTGACATGGCCCCCATAGTGACATGGCCACTACTGACCTGCTGCCCACTGTGACATACCCACCACAGTGACATGGCAACCAGTGGCCTGTTGCTCACTGTGACATGGCCACCACTAGACCTGCTGCACACTGTGAAATGACCTCACAGTGACATGGCCACCACTGACCTCCTCCCCATTGTGACATGTCCCATACAGTAACATGATCACTACTGACATGCTGCCCACTGTGACATGGCCCCACAGTGACGTGGCCACCACTGACCCGCTGACCACTGTGACATGGCCCCCACAGTGACGTGGCCACCACTGCAACGCTGACCACTGTGACATGGCCCCCATAGTGACATGGCCACCACTGACCTTCTGCCCACTGTGACATACCCCCCACAGTGACATGGCAACCAGTGGCCTGTTGCTCATTGTAACATGGCCACAACTGATCTGCTGCCCACTGTGACATGACCTCACAGTGACATGGCCACCACTGACCCGCTGACCACTGTGACATGGCCCCCACTGTGACATGGCCACCACTGACCTGCTGCCCACTGTGACATGGCCCCCATAGTGACATGGCCACAACTGACCTGCTGCCCACTGTGACATAGCCCCCACAGTGACATGGCAACAAGTGGACTGTTGCTCACTGTGACATGGCCACCACTGACCTGCTGCACACTGTGACATGACCTCACAGTGACATGGCCACCACTGACCTGCTCCCCACTGTGACATGTCCCATAGACTAACATGATCACTACTGACATGCTGCCCACTGTCACATGGCCCCACAGTGACGTGGCCACCACTGATCTGCTGCCTACTGTGACTGGCCACCACAGTGACATGGCCACCAGTGGGCTGTTGCTAATTGTGACATGGCCACAACTGATCTGCTGCCCAATGTGGCATGGCCTCACACTGATATGGCCACCACTGACCCGCTGACCACTGTGACATGGCCCCCACAGTGACATGGCAACCAGTGGCCTGTTGCTCACTGTGACATGGCCACCACTGACCTGCTGCACACTGTGACATGACCTCACAGTGACATGGCCACCACTGACCCGCTGAACACTGTGACATGGCCCCCACAGTGACATGGCCACCACTGACCTGCTGCCCACTGTGACATGGCCCCCACAGTGACATGGCCACCACTGACCCGCTACACACTGTGACATGGCCCCTGCAGTGATATGGCCACCACTGACACGCTGACCACTGTGACATGGCCCCCACAGTGACATGGCCACCACTGACCTGCTGCCCACTGTGACATAGCCCCCATAGTGACGTGGCCACCACTGACCTGCTGCCCACTGTGACATGGCCCCCATAGTGACATGGCCACAACTGACCTGCTGCCCACTGTGACATGGCCCCCATAGTGACATGGCAACAAGTGGACTGTTGCTCACTGTGACATGGCCACCACTGACCTGCTGCACACTGTGACATGACCTCACAGTGACATGGCCACCACTGACCTGCTCCCCACTGTGACATGTCCCATAGACTAACATGATCACTACTGACATGCTGCCCACTGTCACATGGCCCCACAGTGACGTGGCCACCACTGACCTGCTGCCCACTGTGACTGGCCACCACAGTGACATGGCCACCAGTGGACTGTTGCTAATTGTGACATGGCCACAACTGATCTGCTGCCCAATGTGGCATGGCCTCACACTGATATGGCCACCACTGACCCGCTGACCACTGTGACATGGCCCCCACAGTGACATGGCCACCAGTGGCCTGTTGCTCACTGTGACATGGCCACCACTGACCTGCTGCACACTGTGACATGACCTCACAGTGACATGGCCACCACTGACCCGCTGAATACTGTGACATGGCCCCCACAGTGACATGGCCACCACTGACCTGCTGCCCACTATAACTGGCCACCACAGTGACATGTCCACCAGTGGACTGTTGCTCATTGTGACATGCCCCCCACAGTGACATGGCCAGCACTGACCTGCTGCCCACTGTGACATAGCCCCCATAGTGACATGGCCACCACTGACATGCTGCCCAATGTGACATACCCCCCACAGTGTCATGGCAACCAGTGGCCTGTTGCTCACTGTGACATGGCCACCACTGACCTGCTCCCCACTGTGACATGTCCCATACAGTAACATGATCAATACTGACATGCTGCCCACTATCACATGGCCCCACAGTGACGTGGCCACCACTGATCTGCTGCCCACTGTGACTGGCCACCACAGTGACATGGCCACCAGAGGACTGTTGCTCATTGTGACATGGCCACAACTGATCTGCTGCCCACTGTGACATGACCTCACAGTGACATGGCCACCACTGACCCGCTAACACCAGTGACATGGCCACCACAGTGACATGGCCACCACTGACCTGCTGACCACTCTGACATGGCCCCCACAGTGACATGGCCACCACTGACCTGCTGCCCACTGTGACATGGCCCCCATAGTGACATGGCCACCACTGACCTTCTGCCCACTGTGACATGTCCCATACAGTAAAATGATCACTACTGACATGCTGCCCAGTGTGACATGGCCCCACAGTGACGTGGCCACCACTGACCGTCTGCTCACTGTGACTGGCCACCACAGTGACATGGCCACCAGTGGCCTGTTGCTCACTGTGACATGGCCACCACTGACCTGCTCCCCACTGTGACATGTCCCATACAGTAAAATGATCACTACTGACATGCTTCCCACTGTCACATGGCCCCACAGTGACGTGGCCACCACTGACCTGCTGCCCACTGTGACTGGCCACCACAGTGACATGGCCACCAGTGGACTGTTGCTCATTGTAACATGGCCACAACTGATCTGCTGAACACTGTGACATGACCTCACAGTGACATGGCCACCACAGACCTGCTGCCCACTGTGACATGGCCCCCACAGTGACATGGCCACCACTGACCCGCTGAACACTGTGACATGGCCCCCACAGTGACATGGCCACCACTGACCCGCTACACACTGTGACATGGCCCCTACAGTGATATGGCCACCACTGACACTCTGACCACTGTGACATGGCCCCCACAGTGACATGGCCACCACTGACACTCTGACCACTGTGACATGGACCCCACAGTGACATGGCCACCACTGACCTGCTGCCCACTCTGACATAGCCCCCATAGTGACATGGCCACCACTGACCTGCTGCCCACTGTGACATGGCCCCCATAGTGACATGGCCACCACTGCCCTGCTGCCCACTGTGACATAGCCCCCATAGTGACATGGCCACCACTGACCTGCTGCCCACTGTGACATGGACCCATAGTCACATGGCCACCACTGACCTGCTGCCCACTGTGACATGGCCCCCATAGTGACATGGCCACCATTGACCTGCTGCCCACTGTGACATGGCCCCCATAGTGACATGGGCACCACTGACCTGCTGCCCACTGTGACCAGCCACCACAATGACATGGCCACCAGTGGACTGTTGCTCATTGTGACATGGCCACAACTGTCCTGCTGCCCACTGTGACTCGCCACCACAGTGACATAGCCATCAGTGGACTGTTGGTCATTGTGACATGGCCACAACTGATCTGCTGCCCACTGTGACATGACCACACAGTGACATGACCACCACTGACCCGCTGACCATTGTGACAGGGCCCCCACAGTGACATGGCCACCACTGACCTGCTGCCCACTGTGACATGCCCCCCATAGTGACATGGCTAGCACTGACCTGCTACCCACTGTGACATAGCCCCCATAGTGACATGGCCACCACTGACCTGCTGCACACTGTGACATGGCCCCCATAGTGACATGGCCACCACTGACCTGCTGCACACTGTGACATGGCCCCCATAGTGACATGGCCACCACTGACACGCTGACCACTGTGACATGGCCCCCATAGTGACATGGCCACTACTGACCTGCTGCCCACTGTGACATACACACCACAGTGACATGGCAACCAGTGGCCTGTTGCTCACTGTGACATGGCCACCACTAGACCTGCTGCACACTGTGAAATGACCTCACAGTGACATGGCCACCACTGACCAGCTGCCCAATGTGACATAGCCCACATAGTGACATGGCCACCACTGACCCGCTGACCACTGTGACATGGCCCCACAGTGACGTGGCCACCACTGCAACGCTGACCACTGTGACATGGCCCCCATAGTGACATGGCCACCACTGACCTTCTGCCCACTGTGACATACCCCCCACAGTGACATGGCAACCAGTGGCCTGTTGCTCATTGTAAAATGGCCACAACTGATCTGCTGCCCACTGTGACATGACCTCACAGTGACATGGCCACCACTGACCCGCTGACCACTGTGACATGGCCCCCACAGTGACATGGCCACCACTGACCCTCTGACCACTGTGACATGGCCCCCACTGTGACATGGCCACCACTGCCCTGCTGCCCACTGTGACATGGCCCCCATAGTGACATGGCCACAACTGACCTGCTGCCCACTGTGACATAGCCCCCACAGTGACATGGCAACAAGTGGACTGTTGCTCACTGTGACATGGCCACCACTGACCTGCTGCACACTGTGACATGACCTCACAGTGACATGGCCACCACTGACCTGCTGCACACTGTGACATGACCTCACAGTGACAAGGCCACCACTAACCTGTTGCCCACTGTGACATGGCCCTCACAGTGACATGGCCACCACTGACCTGCTGCCCACTGTGACATAGCCCCCACAGTGACATGGCAACCAGTGGCCTGCTGCAAACTGTGACATGTCCGAAACAGTAACATGATAACCACTGCCCGCTGCCCACTGTGTCATGGCCCCACAGTGACGTGGCCACCACTGATCCGCTGCCCACTGTGACATAGCCCCCACAGTGACATGGCCACCACTGACCTGCTGCCCAATGCGACATAGCCCCCACGGTGATATGGCCACAACTGACATGCTGACCATAGTGAAATGTCCCCCACAGTGACATGGCCACAACTGACCTGCTGCTCACTGTGACATGGCCCCAAGTGACATGGCCACCACTGACCCGCTGCCCACTGTGACATGACCCCCACAGTGACATGGCCAGCACTGACCTGCTGCCCACTGTGTCATAGCCCCCACAGTGACATGGCAGCCAGTGGCCTGTTCCTCACTGTGACATGGCCACCACTGACCTGCTGCACACTGTGATGTATCACCCACAGTGACATGGCCACCACTGACCTGCTGCCCACTGTGACATGTCCGAAACAGTACCATGATCACCACTGCCCGATGCCCACTGTGACTGGCCACCACAGTGACATGGCCACCACTGACCCGCTGACCACTGTGACATAGCCCCCATAGTGACATGGCCACCACTGACCTGCTGCCCAATGTGACATGGACCCATAGTGACATGGCCACAACTGACCTGCTGCCTACTGTGACATGGTCCCCACAGTGACATGGCCACCACTGATCCGCTGACCACTGTGACATGGCCCCCATAATGACATGGGCACCACTGACATGCTGCCAACTGTGACATGGCCCCCATAGAGACTTGGCCACAACTGACCTGCTGCCCACTGTGACATAGCCCCCACAGTGACATGGCAACCAGTGGCCTGTTGCTCACTGTGACATGGCTACCACTGACCTGCTACACACTGTGACATGACCTCACAGTGACATGGCCACCACTGACCTGCTGCCCACTGTGATATGGCCCCCATAGTGACATGGCCACAACTGACCTGCTGCCTACTGTGACATCGTCCCCACAGTGACGTGGCCACTACTGACCTGCTGCCCACTGTGATATGGCCCCAATAGTGACATGGCCACCACTAACCTGCTGCACACTGTGACATGGACCCCATAGAGACTTGGCCACAACTGAACTGCTGCCCACTGTGACATAGCCCCCACAGTGACATGGCAACCAGTGGCCTGTTGCTCACTGTGACATGGCCACCACTGACCTGCTGCACACTGTGAAATGACCTCACAGTGACATGGCCACCACTGACCTGCTGCCCACTGTGGCATGGCCCCAATTGTGACATGACCAGCACTGACCTGCTGCCCACTGTGACATTGCCCCCACAGTGACATGGCAACCAGTGGCCTGTTGCTCACTGTGACATGGCCATGACTGACCTGCTGCCCACTGTGACATAGCCCCCACAGTGACATGGCAACCAGTGGCCTGTTGCTCCCTGTGACATGACCTCACAGTGACATGGCCACCACTGACCAGCTGCCCAATGTGACATAGCCCACATAGTGACATGGCCACCAGTGAACTGCTGCCTACTGTGACGTGGCCCCCATAGTGACATGGCCACAACGTACCTGCTGCTCACTGTGACATGGCGCCCACAGTGACATGGCAACCAGTGTCCTGTTGCTCACTGTGACATGGCCACCACTGACCTGCTGCACACTGTGACATGACCTCACAGTGACATGGCCACCACTGACCTGCTGCCCACTGTGATATGGCCCCCATAGTGACATGGCCACCACTGACCTCCTGCCCACTGTGACATAGCCCCCACAGTGACATGGCAACCAGTGGCCTGTTGCTCACTGTGACCTGGCCACCACTGACCTGCTGCACACTGTGACATGGCCCCACAGTGACGTGGCCACTACTGACCTGGTGCCCACTGTGACATGACGTCACAGTGACATGGCCACCACTGACCTGCTGCCCAATGTGACATAGCCCACATACTGACATGGCCACCACTGACCTGCTGCCCACTGTGACATGGACACATAGTGACATGGCCACAAATGACCTGCTGTCCACTGTGACTTAGCCCCCACAGTGACATGGCAACCAGTGGCCTGTTACTCACTGTGACATGGCCATCACTGACCTGCTGCCCACTGTGACATAGCCCCCATAGTGACATGGCCACCATTGACCTGCTGCCCACAGTGACATGGCCCCCACAGTGACATGGCCACCACTGACCTGCTGCCCACTGTGACATAGACCCCACAGTGATATGGCAACAAGTGGCCTGTTGCTCACTGTGACATGGCCACCACTGACTGCTGCACACTGTGACATGACCTCACAGTGACATGGCCACCACTGACCCGCTGCCCAATGTGACATAGCCCCCATAGTGACATGGCCACCACTGACCTGCTGCCCACTGTTACATGGACCCATAGTGACATGGCCACAAATGACCTGCTGTCCACTATGACTTAGCCCCCACAGTGACATGGCAACCAGTGGCCTGTTACTCACTGTGACATGGCCATCACTGACCTGCTGCCCACTGTGACATAGCCCCCATAGTGACATGGCCACCATTGAACTGCTGCCCACAGTGACATGGTCCCCACAGTGACATGGCCACCACTGACCCTCTGCCCACAGTGACATGGCCCCATAGTGACATGGCCACCACTGACCTGCTGCCCACTGTGACATGGCCCCCATAGGGACATGGCCAGCACTGACCTGCTGCCCACTGTGACATGGACCCATAGTGACATGGCCACCACTGACCTCCTGCCCACTGTGACATAGCCCCCACAGTGACATGGCAACCAGTCGCTTGTTGCTCACTGTGACATGGCCACCACTGACTTGCTGCACACTGTGACATGACCTCACAGTGACATGGCCACCACTGACCTGCTGCCCAATGTGATATATCCCCATAGTGACATGGCCACCACTGACCTGCTGCCCACTGTGACATCGACCCATAGTGACATGGCCACAACTGACCTGCTGCCCACTGTGACATGGCCCCCACAGTGACATGGCCACCACTGGCCTGCTGCCCACTGTGACATGGCCCCATAGTGACATGGCCAGCACTGACCTGCTGCCCACTGTGACATGGCCCCATAGTGACATGGCCATCACTGACCTGCTGCACACTTTGATATGGCCCCACAGTGACGTGGCCAGTACTGACCTGCTGCCCACTGTGACATGGCCCCCATAGTGACATGGCCACCACTGACCTGCTGCCCACTGTGACATGGCCCCCATAGTGACATGGCCACCACTGACCTGCTGCCCACTGTGACATAGCCCCCACAGTGACATGGCAACCAGTGGCCTGTTGCTCACTGTGACAAGGCCACCACTGACCTGCTGCACACTGTGACATGACCTCACAGTGACATGGCCACCACTGACCTGCTGCCCACTGTGACATAGCCCCCATAGTGACATGGCAACCACTGACCTGCTGCCCACTGTAACATGGACCCATAGTGACATGGCCACCACTGACCTGCTGCCCACTGTGACATTGCCCCCACAGTGACATGGCCACCACTGACCTGCTGCCCACTGTGACATGGCCCCCATAGTGACATGGCCACCACTGACCTGCTGCCCACTGTGACATAGCCTCCACAGTGACATGGCAACCAGTGGCCTGTTGCTCACTGTCACATGTCCATCACTGACCTGCTGCACACTTTGACATGGCCCCACAGTGACGTGGCCACTACTGACCTGCTGCACACTGTGACATGGCCCCCATAGTGACATGGCCACCACTGACCTGCTGCCCACTGTGATATGGCCCCCATAGTGACATGGCCACCACTGACCTGCTGCCCACTGTGACATAGCCCCCACAGTGACATGGCAACCAGTGGCCTGTTGCTCACTGTGAAATGGCCACCACTGACCTGCTGCACACTGTGACATGACCTCACAGTGACATGGCCACCACTGACCTGCTGCCCAGTGTGACATAGCCCCCATACTGACATGGCCACCACTGACCTGCTGCCCACTGTAACATGGACCCATAGTGACATGGCCACCACTGACCTGCTGCCCACTGTGACATTGCCCCCACCGTGACATGGCCACCACTGACCTGCTGCTCACTGTGTCAGGGCCCCCATAGTGACATTGCCAGCAGTGACCTGCTTCCCACTGTGACATAGCCCCCACAGTGACATGGCAACCAGTGGCCTGTTGCTCACTCTGACATGGCCACCACTGACCTGCTGCACACTGTGACATGACCTCACCGTGACATGGCCACCACTGACCTGCTGCCCAATGTGACATAGCCCCATAGTGACATGGCCACCACTGACCTGCTGCCCACTGTGACATGGACCCATAGTGACATGGCCACAACTGACCTGCTGCCCACTGTGACATGGCCCCCACTGTGACATGGCTACCACTGACCTGCTGCCCACTGTGACATGGCCCCATAGTGACATGGCCAGCACTGACCTGCTGCCCACTGTGACATAGTCCCCACAGTGACATGGCAACCAGTGGCCTGTTTCTCACTGTGACATGGCCACCACTGACATGCTGCACACTGTGACATGACCTCACAGTGACATGGCCACCACTGACCTGCTGCCCACTGTGACATAGACCCCATAGTGACATGGCCACCACTGACCTGCTGCCCACTGTAACATGGACCCATAGTCACATGGCCACAACTGACCTGCTGCCCACTGTGACATGGTCCCCACAGTGACATGGCCACCACTGATCCGCTGACCACTGTGACATAGCCCCATAGTGACCTGGCCACCACTGACCTGCTACCCACTGTGACATGACCCCCATAGTGACCTGGCCACCACTGACATGCTGCCCACTGTGACATGGCCCCCACAGTGACATGGCAACCAGTGGCCTATTGCTCACTGTGACATGGCCACCACTGACCTGCTGCACACTGTGACATGACCTCACAGTGACATGGCCACCACTGACCTGCTGCACACTGTGATATGGCCCCCATAATGACATGGCCACCACTGATCTGCTGCCCACTGTGGCATGGCCCCCATTGTGACATGAGCAGCACTGACCTGCTGCCCACTGTGACTTAGCCACCACAGTGACATGGGAAGCAGTGGCCTGTTACTCACTGTGACATGGCCATCACTGACATGCTGCACACTGTGACGTGGCCCCACAGTGATATGGCCACTACTGACCTGCTGCCCACTGTGACATGGCCCCCACAGTGACATGCCCACCACTGACCTGCTGCCCACTGTGACATGGCTCCCATAGTGACATGGCCACCACTGACCTGCTGCCCACTGTGACATAGGCCCCACAGTGACATGGCCACCAGTGGCCTGTTGCTCACTGTGACATGGGCATCACTGACCTGCTGCACACTTTGACATGGCCCCACAGTGACGTGGCCACTACTGACGTGCTGCCCACTGTGAAATGGCCCGCATAGTGACATGGCCACGACTGACCTGCTGCCCAATGTGACATAAGCCCCATAGTGACATTCCCACCACTGACCTGCTGCACACTGTTACATGGACCCATAGTGACATGGCCACAACTGACCTGCTGCACACTGTGACATGGTCCCCACAGTGACATGGGCACCACTGACCTGCTGCCCACTGTGACATGGCCCCCATAATGACATGGGCACCACTGACATGCTGCCCACTGTGATATCGTCCCCACAGTGACATGGCCACCACTGATCCGCTGACCACTGTGACATCGCCCTCATAGTGACATGGCCACAACTGACCTGCTGCCCACTGTGACATAGCCCCCACAGTGACATGGCAACCAGTGGCCTGTTACTCACTGTGACATGGCCATCACTGAGCTGCTGCACACTGTGACATGGACCCATAGTGACATGGCCACAACTTACCTGCTGCCTACTGTGACATCGTCCCCACAGTGACGTGGCCACTACTGACCTGCTGCCCACAGTGACATGGCCCCCACAGTGACATGGCCACCACTGACCTGCTGCCCACTGTGACATGGCCCCCATAGTGACATGGCCACCACTGACCTGCTGCACACTGTGACATGGACCGCATAGAGACTTGGCCACAACTGACCTGCTGCCCACTGTGACATAGCCCCCACAGTGACATGGCAACCAGTGGCCTGTTGCTCACTGTGACATGGCCACCACTGACCTGCTGCACACTGTGACATGACCTCACAGTGACATGGCCACCACTGACCTGCTGCCCACTGTGGCATGGCCCCCATTGTGACATGCCCACCACTGACCTGCTGCCCACTGTTGTGGTAGGCAGGGTCCGGCGGCCGGAAGATATCGCGTTGTACGGAAAGGTAGAGCCTCCCTCCCTGCAACCAATCAATATGGATCTCTGACGTAAGCAGGCGGAAGTGACGAGGTAAACTCAGGTTATATAAGGCAGTGTAACCTTTGAATAAATGCCATTTTGCCTCCACCACATTGGTGTCTGTGTGCTGATGGACCAAGCAACCTGGGATTGGTTGCTGTGCTGTTCCTGAACCAGGTCGCCACGCCTTGAGAAAGGCAACAAGTGGTGCCGAAACCCGGGAATTTCGCCTGGATTTGGTGAACGGCGGCCGGAGCGGCAGGACCAGCCCGGCGGGGAGGACGCTCCCGGACCTTCAAGGAGAATGGAAGCCCTTGTAAAGGTCGTATCTGAGCTGCATAAGCAGTGGGGGATTGATTGTAAGCCCAAAGATTTTACCCTTGCAGTTGCAAGGCTTTTACAGATCGGGGTCATTGATCAGCCGGTGGATATTCTCCACCCAGAAACGTGGGATAAATGCACTAAAGTGTTTGCCGAGGAGACCATGTGCTCAGGCACAGCGAAACACCTTAAGGCGTGGGGGAGGGTCGTGCAGGCTTTGAAAAAAGCCCTGCAGGAGCAGGAAGCATGGAGGGCGGCAAGGGACTGTTTATTAGCTGTCCCGAAACTTGGGGTCGGAGCAGCCACGCAGACCTCACGCCCTCTAAATGATGATAATTCAGCGGACCCTGGGGACCGGCAGGAGGGTGATACCCCCCCCCCTCAATCCCCAAACCACCCTACTCCGCTCGTGAGGGATCAGGGGTGGGCGGAGTCCCTCTGGGGTGGGCTGGCCGGGGAGGCTAGGATTGCCGCGGAGAAAATAGAATCTGATAACATCTGGGTGAGACCACCGCCCTATGCGCCTCTGAATGGCACTGACCGGGAAGAGAAAGGGAGGGGCGATGATGTTCTTGGTGAAGATAAGGAAGGAATGCAAGGTTTAATGAATACACGTGGGCAGGAAGATAAGGACAACAAAGAAGAGAAAGGCGGTATGGACATTCAAAAGGGGAAAGCCAATCAGAGCATTTACCCGGTAATATGCCCGCATTCTCCACCAATGGAAAGTGAGGAGGAGGAGAATGGGAGGGATAGTCTGAAAGGGGAGGCGGAAGCGACTAAGGAGTGGAGGATCAATCAGAATGTCCGCCTACAAACACGCCCCTATAGAGTAAACTCCTCCCCGGTCAGACGAGGGGGCGAGTCGAAGGGGAGGGAATTGCCCGATTACGGACAAAGTAGGAGGGGTCGAAGTCCCAAAAAGGAAAGTAGGCGGGACAGGAGCCCAAAGAAAAAACACCAGAGCCTGGAAGTGACTAGTGAGTCGAGCTCCGATCTTGAGTCGGATACAGATGGGGACGACTGGCTCACGGCTGATTTAAACTCAGATGAAAATGAGATAAAAATTGGAACTCAATATAATACTGCTCATAGCAAAAAAGGAATACGAGAGGATAAAATTCCTCTTACGGATTGGAGGAAAATAAAAATTGCATGTGCAGATTGGGCCCCCTCAGCCGCGCTAGCATACCCGGTTAGAGTAATGGGAGATGGTGATGGGGCACGAAGAGTGTACTCTCCTATAAATCCTAAAGATATACAGGCGATCATTAAGGCGATCGCTGATAAGGGGCTTAATTCTGCCATGGTCTCTACTTTAGTAGATGGCATCTTCGGAGGAGATGACATGCTCCCATTTGATATAAAACAAACCTGCAGGCTGATTTTTGATGGTGCAGGGATGATAGTTTTTAAACAAGATTGGGAGGACAACTGCGTGAGACAATTGGCTCAGATAACAGGGGCGGACCACCCATTGTATGGTTCTAGTTTACAACGATTGATGGGAACGGATCCAACAATGATCACACCTCAAGCGCAGGCTCTGGGCCTGCGAGCCCATGAGGTGATGACAACCACCCGTGCAGCTAGGGAAGCTATTCGCACAGCTTCTAAGGTTATTGCCAAGCCGTCCCCATGGTCAACTATAAAACAAAATGAGAGTGAGAGTTTCGCGCAGTTTGTGGATCGCCTTCAAGCGGCGATTGACTCTTCCTCCCTGCCTGCAGAGGCAAAGGGTCCGGTAGTCGCAGACTGTTTACGCCAACAATGCAATGCCAGCACTAAAGAAATTTTACGATCGCTGCCGGTGGGGTCGAGTTTGGCAGACATGATTAGACATGTCGCGAAAGAGGAACATTTAGTCCCGATCCAAGCGGCCGTCCATACCGCAATAGCTAACATAATGGCATGTTCTAAATGCGGCCAAGCAGGCCATATCATGGCAAATTGCCCTCAATTAATGAATCCACCCACGATACCTACCTCACGTCAGATATCACCTAAAGGTCCATGTTGGTGCTGCGGCAAGAACGGACATCATGCAAAGGAATGTAAATCGAAGAGTCAGGGAAACGGGAGGGGGAGGAGGCGCCTGAGCCGTGCACAGCTTCCTCCCGTACGAGATATGAGGCGGCTCAACCTTGTCAATCCTGGGTGGGATCCGGTGCCCCCGAACCTGCCACCAAACTATATCAACCCCCGAGGGGGCCAGATATTCTCGAAACCATTGCCCCCTCAGGAAACGATCAACATTACAGCTCAACAAATGGGAAATCAGCCAACTCAACCTGCGCAGCAGGGACAGCCTTCAGGGAGCGGGGCCCCAGGGTGGCCTTGGCAATAAGATGTGATAGTCCACCGATAGTGTGGGGAATTTGTTCCCTTTATGACGCACCCAATAGCACTACTATCAACGTCCCCTTCTTAATTGATACGGGTGCTGATGTAACAGTCATTTCTGAAACGAATTGGCCCTCGGGATGGAAATTGGAGGAAGCCCCCATGGTAGGTGGGGTTGGGGGAATGACTCGAGCCCGAAAGAGTACCCAGTTAATAGCAATTACGCTCCATACTGAGAGGGGACCAGAAAAAACTATTGCCCTTTTCCCATATGTCATGTCAAAAGTCCCACCCCTATTGGGAAGGGACGCGTTAGCATTATTAGATGCTAGAGTGACAAATTTGTTCATGATAAGGACTGCGGCAGCATATCCAATTCCACCAATTAGACTAATGTGGAAATCGTCTGACCCAGTATGGGTTGAGCAGTGGCCATTGTCGAAGCCTCGAATGGAAGCTCTTTTAGAGTTGGTCAATCGTGAACTACAACGAGGTCACATTGAGCCTTCCACCAGTCCATGGAATACTCCAGTTTTCGTAATACCTAAACGAAACAGTACAGAATACCGCCTTCTCCATGATTTACGTGAGGTAAATAAGAGAATTCAGCCCATGGGTCAGGTTCAAACGTTGTTACCCATGAATTCTATGATACCGAAAGGGCAACCATGTGCGATCCTTGACATCAAAGATTGTTTCTTTTCAATACCTCTGCATGATGACGATAAGGAGCGATTTGCCTTTTCTGTCGTATTTCCGAATAGTCAACAACCTAATCTACGTTTTCAATGGAAGGTGTTACCCCAAGGGATGGTTAACTCGCCTACTATTTGTCAGATCACGGTGGATCGGGCGTTAGCACCAGTCCGACGCAGTAATCCAACTGCGACCATCATCCAATATATGGATGACATCTTGATTGCCGCACCGTCAGGTAGCCAAGTAGATCAGTTAGTATTAACGGTTTCAGAAACTTTGCAGGCAAATGGGTTTGAGATCGCGAGCTCGAAAGCTAAAAAGGGGCCATGTGTAAGCTTTTTGGGAACTGAAATCACAAGTTCATATATAACCCCTCCTCAAGTAAAGATCCATCGAAACATCAAAACGCTCCATGATGTGCAACAATTGGTGGGGTCCTTACAATGGCTCCGTAATATCATTTTAATCCCACCAAAAATCATGGCTCCCCTATATGATCTCTTGAAAGGGAAGCAGCCTTGGGAAAAGAAAGTTTTAACAACCGAGGCAATGGATTCTCTTGATTTTATTGAGCAACAGATGTCTTCTAGTATGCTCGCTAGATGGAGCCCTGCTATACCAATTGACTTGTATGTGCACTTTACAACAGGGGGAGGAGTAGGGGCGCTAGCCCAAGGTCCCCCTGAAAAAGCTCAACCAATACAATGGATAGTTTTAGGAAAACCGTCACGCGCATTCTTTTCAGGAATCGAGTGTCTTGGCAACCTCATTATGAAAGGCAGAAAACTTGCATTGAGACACTTAGGCGTTGAACCCGCAAAAATATATCTACCCTTTCGTAAGCAGCTGTCGATACAATCAGTAGTGATGTCAGAACACCTTGCTATAGCCCTTGCTGGATTCGGTGGAGAAATACAATATGCCGTGAAGCCCCCCTGGACTCAGTTGCTGACAATTGTTGATCTTGACCTTCCTCAAAAGATCATAGACCGGCCTCAACCGGGACCAACGATCTTTACAGACGCGTCCTCAATAACTTCAACCGCAGTAGCTGTGTGGCAGTCGGGAGAAGAATGGCATTGTACCAAAATGACCGATCGTACACTCTCGGTCCAGTTACTTGAAGCATCTGCCGTAGCATTAGCATGTGGGCTATTCCCCACAGAACATCTTAACATAGTCACTGATTCTTTGTTTGTAGCTAAATTATGCTTGGCTATGTCGAGACCTGGTGTGTCAACATCTACAGCGGCCTTAATGCTGGAAAAAGCACTATATTCTCGACAGGGTACCATATCGGTCATCCACGTTAATAGCCACAGCCCGGTTAAAGGCTTCTTTCAAAAGGGCAATGATAAAGCAGATGCAGCCGCCAAAGGATTGTGGACTTTAAGGGATGCTCGTTTGTTACATGAGTCCCTTCACATTGGAGCTAGAGCACTGGCTAAGAAATGTGGTGTCTCAATTACAGATGCGAAACATGTAGTCGCTACATGTCCTCATTGCCAGAAAGCTCCCCTTTGGTCCAGTGGAGTTAATCCTCGAGGCCTCAAAGCCTCCGAAGTATGGCAGACAGATTTCACGCATTGCCAGTTGTTGAAACCTCGGGCTTGGCTAGCAGTGACTGTAGATACATTTAGCGGAATGATCGTAGCCACACAACATCTAAAGACTAATTCCAAAACAACCATCCAGCATTGGCTGACAGCGATGGCGTGGCTCGGTGTTCCTAATCAGATCAAAACGGACAATGGACCAAATTTTGTCTCTAAATCTGTGCAAGCCTTTGTTCAGAAGTGGGGCATTACTTTGTTACATGGTATCCCGTATAATAGTACTGGCCAGGCCATCGTTGAACGTGCGAACCAAACTTTGAAATCAAAACTAGAGGTGCTAGCAAAGGCAGAAGGTTTTGATAATGCCATCCCCTCAGGAGACCAAGTACGACTTCTTGCAACAGCTCTATTAGCCTTAAATCAGTACCCTAGAGGTGAAGAGGTAAATAGCCCGGCCCAGAAACATTGGGCCACAAGGGCTATGGAGGAAGGCCCATTGGTCAGAGCCAGAAATGAACTGGGTGAATGGGAACAGGGGTGGAGGTTGGTTCTTACGGGGCGAGGATATGCAGCTATTAAAAAAGATGGTAGAATTAAGTGGTGTCCACTCAAGTCCATCAAACCAGATCTTCAGATTAGCGATAATGGCAATAGTAATAATAATAATAATAACAACAATAGTAGTGGAATTAAACTAACAAAAACTGTAAGTTATTGTTCACAGGATCAATTTATTGGGCGCCCTCGTAATTCGTACACTCCGATGAGCAACAGGGACGACGGAGCAGTAGAGGCCCCAACAGAATCAGAGAAGCCTGTACTGACAGCCGCATCAACAGAACCTAGACGTCGGCAGAACAACTTTCGTAGAAAGGATCTGCGACATCTTTGCGTACTTCTAATTCTAGGGTTTGTTATTATGGGAGAAGCAAGATCAAATTATAATCACCATCAGCCATTCAGGTGGGTCCTGCGGGACCCAACAAATAATCGAGTATTAAAGGAAAATATAACAGCAGGGGCTCCGACTTTTACGATTACATTCGGAGCCCTATTTCCTGGAGTAGCAGGCCCCGTGGCAACGAACCCAAATATTAGGAGACACGGACAAACATATGGGGAAATATATTGGTGCCCAGGTTCAAATCCAGGGAAAAGTTATTGTAACTACCCTGGGTATTGGTTTTGTGGATATTGGGGTTGTGAGACTATAGTGACGGGTAATAAATGGACACCAGAAAGAAAGGATGAATTTTTACGAGTGAGCTGGGGATCTAACCGTTTCCAGCTGGTTTTGGAAATTTTAAATCCGGGTGATTCAGGATGGCTTTTAGGTAAGATGTGGTCTCCGTTTCTTCAGAGAAGTTACAAAGATATGGGAGTACTTGTGCAGATCATTAAGACTGTACCCCAGGCACCTCAAGCTATTGGGCCAAATCTAGTCCTTAATCCACAGACGCCTAAACCTGTGAGATATGACACTACGACTGCTGTTAGAAAAGCGACTCCTACTGATGTTGAAATTTTGACAACGTTTGATCCTAAACTACCCCCTTTATGGAAATTACTAAATTCGACATACCAAATATTAAATTCAACAAATCCAAAGATGACGACACATTGTTGGCTTTGTTATGATGTACGACCCCCTCTTTATGAGGCAGTGGGTATACCTTCTGAACCAAAATGGGTGAGTGGGCCTAACCCGATACAGTGTTTGTGGAGCGATTCTCAAAACAAACAGGGAGTAACAATGCAGCAAGTGTCAGGGCAAGGTGCATGTGTTGGTGTAATACCTCTTGAAAAAAGAAGTCTATGTAAGTTTGAGATTATGCAAGACAGACAACAACTTAATAAAAACAACGGAGAAATAGCTGATTGGTTAGTCCCGGCTACTAATACAAAATGGATATGTTCAAAGGCCGGAATTACTCCATGTATATCTATTAGGAAACTTAAGATAAAAGCCGAATTTTGTATACAAGTATTAATTATTCCGAGAATTATATATCACCCGGAGGAATATGTTTATGATCATTTGACTTCTTCAACCTTGCACCATGTACAAAAGCGAGAACCTTTTACCGCTCTGACCATAGCTACCCTATTGACCATAGGAGCTGCGGGAGCAGGAACAGGAATAGCTTCATTAGTTGAGCAGAATCAAAAATTTCATTCCCTTAGAATGGCAGTGGATGAGGATCTTACTCGAATTGAGAAATCAATCAGCGCTTTAGAACAATCGCTGAGTTCATTGTCGGAAGTAGTTCTCCAAAATCGTAGAGGATTAGATCTCTTGTTTTTACAACAAGGAGGATTATGTGCTGCTTTGGGGGAAGAATGCTGTATATATGCAGACAACACTGGTGTCGTTCGTGATACTATGGCCAAACTCCGGGAAGGTTTAGAAAAAAGAAAGAGGGATAGGGAAGCCCAGCAAGGATGGTTTGAGTCGTGGTTTAACCATATGCCGTGGCTAACCACCCTCATTTCTACGCTAATGGGACCAATTATACTGTTCATGCTAGTGTTGATTTTTGGACCATGTATATTGAACAGGCTTGTGCTGTTTGTTAAGAGTCGACTAGAAAAAGTTAACATAATGTTAGTAGAACGTCGACAGTTGCTTTGAGAACACAACATTAGTATATAATCTTAGTTTGATAATTTTTATATAGAAAGGAATGTTCTACAACTAATGAATTTCTTTTATTTTCTATTTGTTCGATATGTTCTATGTTTTATATAAGCTTTTTATTGTAACTTTTTAGTTCGTTATGCTTTATCAACTAAATCACACGCAATAAGGGATTTTTAGTCACTTTAGATGCTACTAACCTAATGTGCCTTGTATTTTATATTTTTAAACTTTTATACTTCTGCCCATTTACTTTAAGCATAGGGAGGGGGGAAATGTGGTAGGCAGGGTCCGGCGGCCGGAAGATATCGCGTTGTACGGAAAGGTAGAGCCTCCCTCCCTGCAACCAATCAATATGGATCTCTGACGTAAGCAGGCGGAAGTGACGAGGTAAACTCAGGTTATATAAGGCAGTGTAACCTTTGAATAAATGCCATTTTGCCTCCACCACATTGGTGTCTGTGTGCTGATGGACCAAGCAACCTGGGATTGGTTGCTGTGCTGTTCCTGAACCAGGTCGCCACGCCTTGAGAAAGGCAACACACTGTGAAATAGCCCCCATAGTGACATGGCCACCATTGACCTGCTGCCCACAGTGACATGGCCCCCACAGTGACATGGCCACCACTGACCCTCTGCCCACAGTGACATGGCCCCCATAGTGACATGGCCACGACTGACTTGCTGCCCACTGTGACATGGCCCCCATAGGGACATGGCCACCACTGACCTGCTGCCCACTGTGCCATGGACCCATAGTGACATGGCCACAACTGACCTGCTGCCCACTGTGACTTAGCCCCCACACTGACATGGCAACATGTGGCCTGTTACTCACTGTGACATGGCCACCACTGACCTGCTGCCCACTGTGACATGGCCCCCATAGTGACATGGCCACCACTGACCTGCTGCCCACTGTGACATAGCCCTCACAGTGACATTGCAACCAGTGGCCTGTTGCTCACTGTGACATGGCCACCACTGACCAGCTGCCCACTGTGACACAGCCCCCATAGTGACATGGCCACCACTGACCTGCTGCCCACTGTGACATGGACCCATAGTGACATGGCCACAACTGACCTGCTTCCCACTGTGACTTATCCCCCACAGTGACATGGCAACCAGTGGCCTGTTACTCACTGTGACATGGCCATCACTGACCAGCTGCCCACTGTGACACAGCCCCCATAGTGACATGGCCACCACTGACCTGCTGCCCACTGTGACATTGCCACCACAGTGACATGGCCACCACTGACCTGCTGCCCACTGTGACATGGCCCCCATAGTGACATGGCCACCACTGACCTCCTGCCCACTGTGACATAGCCCCCACAGTGACATGGCAACCAGTGGCCTGTTGCTCACTGTGACATGGCCACCACTGACCTGCTGCACACTGTGACATGACCTCACAGTGACATGGCCACCACTGACCTGCTGCCCAATGTGACATATCCCCATAGTGACATGGCCACCACTGACCTGCTGCCCACTGTGACATGGACCCATAGTGACATGGCCACAACTGACCTGCTGCCCACTGTGACATGGCACCCACAGTGACATGGCCACCACTGACCTGCTGCCCACTGTGACATGGCCCCATAGTGACATGGCCAGCACTGACCTGCTGTCCACTGTGACATAGTCCCCACAGTGACATGGCAACCAGTGGCCTGTTGCTCACTGTGACATGGCCATCACTGACCTGCTGCACATTTTGATATGGCCGCACAGTGACGTGGCCAGTACTGACCTGCTGCCCACTGTGACATGGCCCCCATAGTGACATGGCCACAACTGACCTGCTGCCCACTGTGACATGGCCCCCACAGTGACATGGCCACCACTGACCTGCTGCCCACTGTGACATGGCCCCATAGTGACATGGCCAGCACTGACCTGCTGCCCACTGTGACATAGTCCCCACAGTGACATGGCAACCAGTGGCCTGTTGCTCACTGTGACATGGCCACCACTGACCTGCTGCACACTGTGACATGACCTCACAGTGACATGGCCACCACTGACCTGCTGCCCACTGTGACATAGCCCCCATAGTGACATGGCCACCACTGACCTGCTGCCCACTGTAACATGAACCCATAGTCACATGGCCACAACTGACCTGCTGCCCACTGTGACATGGTCCCCACAGTGACATGGCCACCACTGATCCGCTGACCACTGTGACATAGCCCCAGAGTGACCTGGCCACCACTGACCTGCTACCCACTGTGACATGGCCCCCATAGTGACCTGGCCACCACTGACATGCTGCCCACTGTGACATGACCCCCATAGTGACATGGCCACCACTGACCTGCTGCCCACTGTGATATAGCCCCCACAGTGACATGGCAACCAGTGGCCTGTTGCTCACTGTGACATGGCCACCACTGACCGGCTGCACACTGTGACATGACCTCACAGTGACATGGCCACCACTGACCTGCTGCCCAATGTGACATAGCCCCATAGTGACATGGCCACCACTGACCTGCTGCACACTGTGACATGGACCCATAGTGACATGGCCACAACTGACCTGCTGCCCACTGTGACATGGTCCCCACAGTGACATGGCCACCACTGACCTGCTGCCCACTGTGACATGGACCCATAGTGACATGGCCACAACTGACCTGCTGCACACTGAGACATGGCCCCACATTGATGTGGCCACTACTGACCTGCTGCCACTGTGACATGGCCCCCATAGAGACAAGGCCACCACTGACCTTCTGCCTACTGTGACATGGCCCCCATAGTGACATGGCCAGCAGTGACCTGCTACCCACTGTGACATAGCCCCCACAGTGACATGGCAACCAGTGGCCTGTTGCTCACTGTGACATGGCCACCACTGACCTGCTGCACACTGTGACATGACCTCACAGTGACATGGCCACTACTGACCTGCTGCCCACTGTGACATGGCCCCCACAGTGACATGGCCAGCACTGACCTGGTGCCCACTGTGACATAGCCCCCACAGTGACATGGCAACCAGTGGCCTGTTGCTCACTGTGACATGGCCATCACTGACCTGCTGCACACTGTGAAATGGCGCCACAGTGAGGTGGCCACTACTGACCTGCTGCCCACTGTGACATGGCCCCCATAGTGACATGGCCACCACTGACCTGCTGCACACTGTGACATGGCCACCACTGACCTGCTGCCCACTGTGACATAGCCCCCACAGTGACATGGCCACCTGTGGCCTGTTGCTCACTGTGACATGCCCATCACTGACCTGCTGCACACTGTGACATGGCCCCACAGTGACGTGGCCACTACTGACCTGCTGCACACTGTGGTATTGCCCCCATAGTGACATGGCCACCACTGACCTGCTGCCCACTGTGACATAGCCCCCACAGTGACATGGCCACCTGTGGCCTGTTGCTCACTGTGACATGCCCATCACTGACCTGCTGCACACTGTGACATGGCCCCACAGTGACGTGGCCACTACTGACCTGCTGCAAACTGTGACATGGCCCCACAGTGACATGGCCACCACTGACCTGCTACCCAATGTGACATAGCTCCCATAGTGACATGGCCACCACTGATATGCTGCCCACTGTGACATGGACCCATAGTGACATGGCCACAACTGACCTGCTGCCCACTGTGACATGGTCCCCACAGTGACATGGCCACCACTGATCCGCTGACCACTGTGACATAGCCCCACAGTGACCTGGCCACCACTGACCTGCTACCCACTGTGACATGGCCCCCATAGTGACCTGGCCACCACTGACATGCTGCCCACTGTGACATGGCCCCCATAGTGACATGGGCACCACTGACATGCTGCCCACTGTGACATAGCACCCACAGTTACATGGCAACCAGTGGCCTCTTGCTCACTGTGACATGGCCATCACTGACCTGCTGCACACCATGACATGGCCCCACAGTGACGTGGCCACTACTGACCTGCTGCCCACTGTGACATGGCCCCCATAGTGACATGGCTACCACTGACCTGCTGCGCACTGTGACATGACCCCCATAGTGACATGGCCACCACTGACCTGCTGCACACTGTGACATGACCTTACAGTGACATGGCCACCACTGACCAGCTGCCCACTGTGACATAGCCCCCATAGTGACATGACCACCACTGACCTGCTGCCCACTGTGACATGGACCCCTAGTGACATGGCCACAACTGACCTGCTGCACACTGTGACTTAGCCCCCACATTGACATGGCAACCAGTGGCCTGTTACTCACTGTGACATGGCCCCCATAGTGACCTGGCCACCACTGACATGCTGCCCACTGTGACATGGCCCCCATAGTGACATGGGCACCACTGACATGCTGCACACTGTGACATAGCCCGCACAGTGACATGGCAACCAGTGGCCGGTTTCTCACTGTGACATGGCCACCACTGACCTGCTGCACACTGTGACATGACCTCACAGTGACATGGCCACCACTGACCTGCTGCCCACTGTGACATGGCCCCCATAGTGACATGGCCACAACTGACCTTCTGTCAACTGTGACATAGCCCCCACAGTGACATGGCAACCAGTGGCCTGTTGCTCACTGTGACATGGCCACCACTGACATTCTGCAGATTGTGACATGACCTCACAGTGACATGGCCACCACTGACCAGCTGCCCACTGTGACATAGCCCCCATAGTGACATGGCCACCACTGACCTGCTGCCCACTGTGACATGGACCCCTAGTGACATGGCCACCACTGACCTCCTGCCCACTGTGACATGGCCCCATAGTGACATGGCCATCACTGACCTTCTGCCCACTGTGACATAGCCCCCACACTGACATGGCAACCAGTGGCCTGCTGCCCACTGTGACATGGCTCCCATAGTGACATGGCCACCACTGACCTGCTGCCCAATGTGACATAGCCCCCACACTGACATGGCAACCAGTGGCCTGTTGCTCACTGTGACATGGCCACCACTGACCTGCTGCCCACTGTGACATAACCTCACAGTGACATGGCCACCACTGACCTGCTACCCAATGTGACATAGCCCCCATAGTTACATGGCCACCACTGACCTGCTGCCCACTGTGACATGGCCCCCATAGTGACATGGCCACCACTGACCTGCTGCCCACTGTGACATGGACACCATAGTGACATGGCCACCACTGACCTGCTGCCCACTGTGACATAGCCCCCACAGTGACATGGCAACCAGTGGCCTGTTGCTCACTGTGACATGGCCATCACTGACCTGCTGCACACTGTGACATGGCCCCACAGTGAGGTGGCCACTACTGACCTGCTGCCACTGTGACATGGCCCCCGTAGTGACATGGCCACCACCGACCTGCTGCCCACTGTGACATGGCCCCCATAGTGACATGGCCAGCAGTGACCTGCTTCCCACTGTGACATAGCCCCCACAGTGACATGGCAACCAGTGGCCTGTTGCTCACTGTGACAAGGCCACCACTGACCTGATGCACACTGTGACATGACCTCACAGTGACATGGCAACTACTGACCTGCTGCCCACAGTGACATGGCCCCCACAATGACATGGCAACCAGTGGCCTGTTGCTCACTGTGACATGGCCATCACTGACCAGCTGCACACTGTGACATGGCCCCACAGTGAGGTGGCCACTACTGACCTGCTGCCACTGTGACATGGCCCCCATAGTGACATGGCCACCACCGACCTGCTGCCCACTGTGACATGGCCCCCATAGTGACATGGCCAGCAGTGACCTGCTTCCCACTGTGACATAGCCCCCACAGTGACATGGCAACCAGTGGCCTGTTGCTCACTGTGACATGGCCACCACTGACCTGCTGCACACTGTGACATGACCTCACAGTGACATGGCCACTACTGACCTGCTGCCCACTGTGACATGGCCCCCACAGTGACATGGCCAGCACTGACCTGCTGCCCACTGTGACATAGCCCCCTCAGTGACATGGCAACCAGTGGCTTGTTGCTCACTGTGACATGGCCATCACTGACCTGCTGCACACTGTGAAATGGCCCCACAGTGACGTGGCCACTACTGACCTGCTGCCCACTGTGACATGGCCCCCATAGTGACATGGCCACCACTGACCTGCTGCCCACTGTGACATGGCCACCACTGACCTGCTGCCCACTGTGACATAGCCCCCACAGTGACATGGCCACCTGTGGCCTGTTGCTCACTGTGACATGCCCATCACTGACCTGCTGCACACTGTGACATGGCCCCACAGTGACGTGGCCACTACTGACCTGCTGCACACTGTGGTATGGCCCCAATAGTGACATGGCCACCACTGACCTGCTGCCCACTGTAACATGAACCCATAGTCACACGGCCACAACTGACCTGCTGCCCACTGTGACATGGTCCCCACAGTGACATGGCCACCACTGATCCGCTGACCACTGTGACATAGCCCCAGAGTGACCTGGCCACCACTGACCTGCTACCCACTGTGACATGGCCCCCATAGTGACCTGGCCACCACTGACATGCTGCCCACTGTGACATGACCCCCATAGTGACATGGCCACCACTGACCTGCTGCCCACTGTGATATAGCCCCCACAGTGACATGGCAACCAGTGGCCTGTTGCTCACTGTGACATGGCCACCACTGACCGGCTGCACACTGTGACATGACCTCACAGTGACATGGCCACCACTGACCTGCTGCCCAATGTGACATAGCCCCATAGTGACATGGCCACCACTGACCTGCTGCACACTGTGACATGGACCCATAGTGACATGGCCACAACTGACCTGCTGCCCACTGTGACATGGTCCCCACAGTGACATGGCCACCACTGACCTGCTGCCCACTGTGACATGGACCCATAGTGACATGGCCACAACTGACCTGCTGCACACTGAGACATGGCCCCACATTGATGTGGCCACTACTGACCTGCTGCCACTGTGACATGGCCCCCATAGAGACAAGGCCACCACTGACCTTCTGCCTACTGTGACATGGCCCCCATAGTGACATGGCCAGCAGTGACCTGCTACCCACTGTGACATAGCCCCCACAGTGACATGGCAACCAGTGGCCTGTTGCTCACTGTGACATGGCCACCACTGACCTGCTGCACACTGTGACATGACCTCACAGTGACATGGCCACTACTGACCTGCTGCCCACTGTGACATGGCCCCCACAGTGACATGGCCAGCACTGACCTGGTGCCCACTGTGACATAGCCCCCACAGTGACATGGCAACCAGTGGCCTGTTGCTCACTGTGACATGGCCATCACTGACCTGCTGCACACTGTGAAATGGCGCCACAGTGAGGTGGCCACTACTGACCTGCTGCCCACTGTGACATGGCCCCCATAGTGACATGGCCACCACTGACCTGCTGCACACTGTGACATGGCCACCACTGACCTGCTGCCCACTGTGACATAGCCCCCACAGTGACATGGCCACCTGTGGCCTGTTGCTCACTGTGACATGCCCATCACTGACCTGCTGCACACTGTGACATGGCCCCACAGTGACGTGGCCACTACTGACCTGCTGCACACTGTGGTATTGCCCCCATAGTGACATGGCCACCACTGACCTGCTGCCCACTGTGACATAGCCCCCACAGTGAAATGGCCACCTGTGGCCTGTTGCTCACTGTGACATGCCCATCACTGATCTGCTGCACACTGTGACATGGCCCCACAGTGACGTGGCCACTACTGACCTGCTGCACACTGTGGTATGGCCCCAATAGTGACATGGCCACCACTGACCTGCTGCCCACTGTGACATAGCCCCCACAGTGACATGGCCACCTGTGGCCTGTTGCTCACTGTGACATGCCCATCACTGACCTGCTGCACACTGTGACATGGCCCCACAGTGACATGGCAACTACTGACCTGCTGCAAACTGTGACATGGCCCCACAGTGACATGGCCACCACTGACCTGCTACCCAATGTGACATAGCTCCCATAGTGACATGGCCACCACTGATATGCTGCCCACTGTGACATGGACCCATAGTGACATGGCCACAACTGACCTGCTGCCCACTGTGACATGGTCCCCACAGTGACATGGCCACCACTGATCCGCTGACCACTGTGACATAGCCCCACAGTGACCTGGCCACCACTGACCTGCTACCCACTGTGACATGGCCCCCATAGTGACCTGGCCACCACTGACCTGCTGCCCACTGTGACATGGCCCCCATAGTGACATGGGCACCACTGACATGCTGCCCACTGTGACATAGCACCCACAGTTACATGGCAACCAGTGGCCTGTTGCTCACTGTGACATGGCCATCACTGACCTGCTGCACACCATGACATGGCCCCATAGTGACATGGCCACCACTGACCTGCTGCGCACTGTGACATGACCCCCATAGTGACATGGCCACCACTGACCTGCTGCACACTGTGACATGACCGTACAGTGACATGACCACCACTGACATGCTGCCCACTGTGACATGGACCCATAGTGACATGGCCACAACTGACCTGCTGCACACTGTGACTTAGCCCCCACATTGACATGGCAACCAGTGGCCTGTTACTCACTGTGACATGGCCCCCATAGTGACCTGGCCACCACTGACATGCTGCCCACTGTGACATAGCCTGCACAGTGACATGGCAACCAGTGGCCTGTTTCTCACTGTGACAAGGCCACCACTGACCTGCTGCACACTGTGACATGACCTCACAGTGACATGGCCACCACTGACCTGCTGCCCACTGTGACATGGCCCCCATAGTGACATGGCCACAACTGACCTTCTGCCAACTGTGACATAGCCCCCACAGTGACATGGCAACCACTGACCTGATGCACACTGTGACATGACCTCACAGTGACATGGCAACTACTGACCTGCTGCCCACAGTGACATGGCCCCCACAATGACATGGCAACCAGTGGCCTGTTGCTCACTGTGACATGGCCATCACTGACCAGCTGCACACTGTGACATGGCCCCACAGTGAGGTGGCCACTACTGACCTGCTGCCACTGTGACATGGCCCCCATAGTGACATGGCCACCACCGACCTGCTGCCCACTGTGACATGGCCCCCATAGTGACATGGCCAGCAGTGACCTGCTTCCCACTGTGACATAGCCCCCACAGTGACATGGCAACCAGTGGCCTGTTGCTCACTGTGACATGGCCACCACTGACCTGCTGCACACTGTGACATGACCTCACAGTGACATGGCCACTACTGACCTGCTGCCCACTGTGACATGGCCCCCACAGTGACATGGCCAGCACTGACCTGCTGCCCACTGTGACATAGCCCCCTCAGTGACATGGCAACCAGTGGCTTGTTGCTCACTGTGACATGGCCATCACTGACCTGCTGCACACTGTGAAATGGCCCCACAGTGACGTGGCCACTACTGACCTGCTGCCCACTGTGACATGGCCCCCATAGTGACATGGCCACCACTGACCTGCTGCACACTGTGACATGGCCACCACTGACCTGCTGCCCACTGTGACATAGCCCCCACAGTGACATGGCCACCTGTGGCCTGTTGCTCACTGTGACATGCCCATCACTGACCTGCTGCACACTGTGACATGGCCCCACAGTGACATGGCAACTACTGACCTGCTGCAAACTGTGACATGGCCCCACAGTGACATGGCCACCACTGACCTGCTACCCAATGTGACATAGCTCCCATAGTGACATGGCCACCACTGATATGCTGCCCACTGTGACATGGACCCATAGTGACATGGCCACAACTGACCTGCTGCCCACTGTGACATGGTCCCCACAGTGACATGGCCACCACTGATCCGCTGACCACTGTGACATAGCCCCACAGTGACCTGGCCACCACTGACCTGCTACCCACTGTGACATGGCCCCCATAGTGACCTGGCCACCACTGACATGCTGCCCACTGTGACATGGCCCCCATAGTGACATGGGCACCACTGACATGCTGCCCACTGTGACATAGCAACCACAGTTACATGGCAACCAGTGGCCTGTTGCTCACTGTGACATGGCCATCACTGACCTGCTGCACACCATGACATGGCCCCACAGTGACGTGGCCACTACTGACCTGCTGCCCACTGTGACATGACCCCCATAGTGACATGGCCACCACTGACCTGCTGCGCACTGTGACATGACCCCCATAGTGACATGGCCACCACTGACCTGCTGCACACTGTGACATGACCTTACAGTGACATGACCACCACTGACATGCTGCCCACTGTGACATGGACCCATAGTGACATGGCCACAACTGACCTGCTGCACACTGTGACTTAGCCCCCACATTGACATGGCAACCAGTGGCCTGTTACTCACTGTGACATGGCCCCCATAGTGACCTGGCCACCACTGACATGCTGCCCACTGTGACATAGCCTGCACAGTGACATGGCAACCAGTGGCCTGTTTCTCACTGTGACAAGGCCACCACTGACCTGCTGCACACTGTGACATGACCTCACAGTGACATGGCCACCACTGACCTGCTGCCCACTGTGACATGGCCCCCATAGTGACATGGCCACAACTGACCTTCTGCCAACTGTGACATAGCCCCCACAGTGACATGGCAACCAGTGGCCTGTTGCTCACTGTGACATGGCCACCACTGACCTTCTGCACACTGTGACATGACCTCACAGTGACATGGCCACCACTGACCAGCTGCCCACTGTGACATAGCCCCCATAGTGACATGGCCAACACTGACCTGCTGCCCACTGTGACATGGACCCCTAGTGACATGGCCAGCACTGACCTCCTGCCCACTGTGACAGGGCCCCCATAGTGACATGGCCATCACTGACCTGCTGCCCACTGTGACATAACCCCCACTCTGGCATGGCAACCAGTGGCCTGCTGCCCACTGTGACATGGCTCCCATAGTGACATGGCCACCACTGACCTGCTGCCCACTGTGACATAGCCCCCACACTGACATGGCAACCAGTGGCCTGTTGCTCACTGTGACATGACCACCACTGACCTGCTGCAAACTGTGACATGGCCCCACAGTGACTTGGCCACCAGTGACCTGCTACCCAATGTGACATAGCTCCCATAGTCACATGGCCACCACTGACATGCTGCCCACTGTGACATGGACCCATAGTGACATGGCCACAACTGACCTGCTGCCCACTTTGACATGGTCCCCACAGTGACCTGGCCACCACTGACCTGCTACCCACTGTGACATGGCCCCCATAGTGACCTGGCCAACACTGACATGCTGCCCACTGTGACATGGCCCCCATAGTGACATGGCCACCACTTCACCTGCTGCCCACTGTGACATGGCCCCCATAGAGACGTGGCCACAACTGACCTGCTGCCCAATGTGACATAGCCCCCATAGTGACATGGCCACCACTGACATGCTGCCCACTGTGATATGGCCCCCATAGTGACATGGCCACCACTGACCTGCTGCCCACTGTGACATGACCCCCATAGTGACATGGCCACCACTGACCTGCTGCCCACTGTGACATAGCCCCCACAGTGACATGGCAACCAGTGGCCTTTTACTCACTGTGACATGGCCATCACTGACCTGCTGCACACTGTAACAGGGCCCCACAGTGACGTGGCCACTACTGACCTGCTGCCCACTGTGGCATGGCCCCTATAGTGACATGGCCACCGCTGACCTGCTGCCAACTGTGACATGGCCCCCATAGTGACATGGCCACTACTGACCTGCTGCCCACTGTGACATAGCCCCCACAGTGACATGGCAACCAGTGGCATGTTGCTCACTGTGATATGGCCACCACTGACCTGCTGCACACTGTGACATGACCTCACGGAGACATGGCCACCACTGACCTGCTGCCCAATGTGACATAGCCCCCATGGTGAGATGGCCACCACTGACCTGCTGCTCACTGTGACATGGACCCATAGTGACATGGCCACAACTGACCTGCTGCCCACTGTGACATATCCCCCACACTGACATGACAACCAGTGGCCTGTTGCTCACTGTGACATGGCCATCACTGACATGCTGCACACTGTGACATGGCCCCACAGTGACGTGGCCACTACTGACCTGCTACCAACTGTGACATAGCCGCCATAGTGACATGGCCAGCACTGACCTCCTGCCCACTGTGACATAGCCGCCACAGTGACATGGAAACCAGTGGCCTGTTTCTCACTGTGACATGGCCACCACTGACCTTCTGCACACTGTGACATGACCTCACAGTGACATGGCCACCACTAGCCTGCTGCCCACTGTGACATGGCCCCCATAGTGACATGGCCACAACTGACCTGCTGCCCACTGTGACATAGCCCCCACATTGACATGGCAATCAGTGGCATGTTGCTAACTGTGACATGGCCACCACTGACCTGCTGCACACTGTGACATGACCTCACAGTGACATGGCCACCAGTGACCTTCTCCCAACTGTGACATGTCCCATACAGTAACATGATCACTACTGATATGCTGCCCACTGTCACATGGCCCCACATTGACGTGGCCACCAGTGACCCGCTGCCCACTGTGACTGGCCACCACAGTGACGTGGCCACCACTGACCTACTGCCCAATGTGACATAGACCCCATAGTAACATGGCCACCACTGACCTGCTGCCCACTGTGACATGGCCCCCATAGAGACTTGGCCACAACTGAACTGCTGCCCACTGTGTCATAACCTCCACAGTGACATGGCAAGCAGTGGCCTTTTTCTCACTGTGACATGGCCACCACTGACCCGCTGCACACTGTGACATGACCTCACTGTGACATGGCCACCACTGACCTGCTGCCCAATGTGACATAGCCCCCATAGTGACATGGCCAGCACTGACTTGCTGCCCACTGTGACACAGCCCCCACAGTGACATGGCAACCAGTGGCCTGTTGCTCACTGTGACATGGCCACCACTGACCTGCTGCCCACTGTGACATGACCTCACATTGACGTGGCCACCAGTGACCCGCTGCCCACTGTGACTGGACACCACAGTGACATGGCCTCCACTGACCTGCTGCCCAATGTGACATAGCCCCCATAGTGACATGGCCACCACTGACATGCTGCCCACTGTGACATAGCCCCCACAGTGACATGGCAAACACTGGCCTGTTGCTCACTGTTAAATGGCCACCACTGACCTGCTGCACACTGTGACATGACCTCACAGTGACATGGCCACCACTAGCCTGCTGCCCACTATGACATGGCTCCCATAGTGACATGGCCACAACTGACCTGCTGCCCACTGTGACATAGCCCCCACAGTGACATGGCAACCAGTGGCCTGTTGCTCACTGTGACATGGCCACCACTGACCTGCTGCACACTGTGACATGACCTCACAGTGACATGGCCACCAGTGACCTGCTGCCCACTGTGACATAGCCCCCATAGTGACATGGCCACCACTGACATGCTGCCCACTGTGATATGGCCCCCATAGTGACATGGCCACCACTGACCTGCTGCCCACTGTGACATGGCCCCCATAGTGACATGGCCACCACTGACCTGCTGCCCACTGTGACATGGCCCCCACAGTGACATGTCCACCACTGACCTGCTGCCCACTGTGACATAGCCCCCACAGTGACATGGCAACCAGTGGCCTGTTGCTCACTGTGACATGGCCATCACTGACCTGCTGCACACTGTAACAGGGCCCCACAGTGACGTGGCCACTACTGACCTGCTGCCCACTGTGGCATGGCCCCTATAGTGACATGGCCACTACTGTCCTGCTGCCCACTGTGACATAGCCCCCACAGTGACATGGCAACCAGTGGCATGTTGCTCACTGTGATATGGCCACCACTGACCTGCTGCACACTGTGACATGACCTCACGGAGACATGGCCACCACTGACCTGCTGCCCAATGTGACATAGACCCCATAGTGACATGGCCACCACTGACCTGCTGCCCACTGTGACATGGCCGCCATAGTGACATGGCCACAACTGACCTGCTGCCCACTGTGACATAGCCCCCACAGTGACATGGCAACCAGTGGCCTGTTGCTCACTGTGACATGGCCACCACTGACCTGCTGCACACTGTGACATGACCTCACAGTGACATGGCCACCAGTGACCTGCTGCCCAATGTGACATAGCCCCCATAGTGACATGGCCACCACTGACATGCTGCCCACTGTGATATGGCCCCACAGTGACGTGGCCACCAGTGACCCGCTGCCCACTGTGACTGGCCACCACAGTGACATGGCCACCACTGACCTGCTGCCCAATGTGACATAGCCCCCATAGTGACATGGCCACCGCTGACCTGCTGCCCACTGTGACATGGCCCCCATAGAGACTTGGCAACAACTGAACTGCTGCCCACTGTGTCATAACCTCCACAGTGAAATGGCAAGCAGTGGCATTTTTCTCACTGTGACATGGCCACCACTGACCTGCTGTACACTGTGACATGACCTCACTGTGACATGGCCACCACTGACCTGCTGCCCAATGTGACATAGCCCCCATAGTGACATGGCCAGCACTGACTTGCTGCCCACTATGACATAGCCCCCACAGTGACATGGCAACCAGTGGCCTGTTGCTCACTGTGACATGGCCACCACTGACCTGCTGCACACTGTGACATGACCTCACAGTGACATGGCCACCACTGACCCGCTGACACCAGTGACATGGCCCCCACAGTGACATGGACACCACTGACCTACTGCCCACTGTGACATGGCCCCCATAGTGACATGGCCCCCACAGTGACATGGCCACCACTGACCCGCTGACCACTGTGACATGGACCCCACAGTGACATGGCCACCACTGATCTGCTGCCCACTGTGACATGGCCCCCATAGTGACATGGCCACCACTGACCTGCTGCCCACTGTGACATGGCCCCCATAGTGACATGGCCACAACTGACCTGCTGCCCACTGTGACATAGCCCCCACAGTGACATGGCCACCACTGACCGCTGACCACGGTGACATCGCCCCCACAGTGACATGGCCACCACTGACCTGCTGCCCACTGTGACATGGCCCCCATAGTGACATGGCCACCACTGACCCGCTGACACCTGTGACATGGCCCCCACAGTGATATGGTCACCACTGACCTGCTGCCCACTGTGACATGGCCCCCATAGTGACATGGCCACCACTGACCTGCTGCCCACTGTGACATGGCCCCCATAGTGACATGGCCAGCACTGACCTGCTGCCCTCTGTGACATAGCCCCCACAGTGACATGGCAAACAGTGGCCTGTTGCTCACTGTGACATGACCACCACTGACCTGCTGCACACTGTGACATGACCTCACAGTGACATGGCCACCACTGACCTCCTCCCCACTGTGACATGTCCCATACAGTAACATGATCACTACTGACATGCTGCCCACTGTCACATGGCCCCACAGAGACGTGGCCACCACTGACCTGCTGCCCACTGTGATTGGCCAACACAGTGACATGGCCACCAGTGGACTGTTGCTCATTGTGACATGGCCACAACTGATCTGCTGCCCACTGTGACATGGCCCCCACAGTTACATGGCCACCACTGACCCGCTGACCACTCTGACATGGCCCCCACAGTCACATGTCCACCACTGACCTGCTGCCCACTGTGACGTAGCCCCCATAGTGACATGGCCACCACTGACCTGCTGCCCAATGTGACATAGCCCCCATAGTGACATGCCCATCACTGACCTGCTGCCCACTGTGACATGGTCCCCATAGTGACATGGCCACCACTGACATGCTGCCCAGTGTTACATAGCCCCCACTGTGACATGGCCACCACTGATCCGTTGACCACTGTGACATAGCCCCACAGTGACATGGCCACCACTGACCTGCTACACAGTGTGACATAGCCCCCATAGTGACATGGCCACCACTTCACCTGCTGCCCACTGTGACATGGCCCCCATAGAGACGTGGCCACAACTGACCTGCTGCCCAATGTGACATAGCCCCCATAGTGACATGGCCACCACTGACATGCTGCCCACTGTGATATGGCCCCCATAGTGACATGGCCACCACTGACCTGCTGCCCACTGTGACATGACCCCCATAGTGACATGGCCACCACTGACCTGCTGCCCACTGTGACATAGCCCCCACAGTGACATGGCAACCAGTGGCCTTTTACTCACTGTGACATGGCCATCACTGACCTGCTGCACACTGTAACAGGGCCCCATAGTGACGTGGCCACTACTGACCTGCTGCCCACTGTGGCATGGCCCCTATAGTGACATGGCCACCGCTGACCTGCTGCCAACTGTGACATGGCCCCCATAGTGACATGGCCACTACTGACCTGCTGCCCACTGTGACATAGCCCCCACAGTGACATGGCAACCAGTGGCATGTTGCTCACTGTGATATGGCCACCACTGACCTGCTGCACACTGTGACATGACCTCACGGAGACATGGCCACCACTGACCTGCTGCCCAATGTGACATAGCCCCCATGGTGAGATGGCCACCACTGACCTGCTGCTCACTGTGACATGGACCCATAGTGACATGGCCACAACTGACCTGCTGCCCACTGTGACATATCCCCCACACTGACATGGCAACCAGTGGCCTGTTGCTCACTGTGACATGGCCATCACTGACATGCTGCACACTGTGACATGGCCCCACAGTGACGTGGCCACTACTGACCTGCTACCAACTGTGACATAGCCGCCATAGTGACATGGCCAGCACTGACCTCCTGCCCACTGTGACATAGCCGCCACAGTGACATGGAAACCAGTGGCCTGTTGCTCACTGTGACATGGCCACCATTGACCTTCTGCACACTGTGACATGACCTCACAGTGACATGGCCACCACTAGCCTGCTGCCCACTGTGACATGGCCCCCATAGTGACATGGCCACAACTGACCTGCTGCCCACTGTGACATAGCCCCCACATTGACATGGCAATCAGTGGCATGTTGCTAACTGTGACATGGCCACCACTGACCTGCTGCACACTGTGACATGACCTCACAGTGACATGGCCACCAGTGACCTTCTCCCAACTGTGACATGTCCCATACAGTAACATGATCACTACTGATATGCTGCCCACTGTCACATGGCCCCACAGTGACTTGGCCACCAGTGATCCGCTGCCCACTGTGACTGGCCACCACAGTGACATGGCCACCACTGACCTGCTGCCCAATGTGACATAGCCCCCATAGTAACATGGCCACCACTGACCTGCTGCCCACTGTGACATGGCCCCCATAGAGACTTGGCCACAACTGAACTGCTGCCCACTGTGTCATAACCTCCACAGTGACATGGCAAGCAGTGGCCTTTTTCTCACTGTGACATGGCCACCACTGACCTGCTGCACACTGTGACATGATCTCACTGTGACATGGCCACCACTGACCTGCTGCCCAATGTGACATAGCCCCCATAGTGACATGGCCAGCACTGACTTGCTGCCCACTGTGACACAGCCCCCACAGTGACATGGCAACCAGTGGCCTGTTGCTCACTGTGACATGGCCACTACTGACCTGCTGCCCACTGTGACATGACCTCACAGTGACGTGGCCACCAGTGACCCCCTGCCCACTGTGACTGGACACCACAGTGACATGGCCTCCACTGACCTGCTGCCCAATGTGACATGGCCCCCATAGTGACATGGCCACCACTGACATGCTGCCCACTGTGACATAGCCCCCACAGTGACATGGCAACCACTGGCCTGTTGCTCACTGTTACATGGCCACCACTGACCTGCTGCCCACTGTGACATGCCCCCCATAGTGACATGGCCAGCACTGACCTGCTGCCCACTGTGACATAGCCCCCATAGTGACATGGCCACCACTGACCTGCTGCACACTGTGACATGGCCCCCATAGTGACATGGCCACCACTGACCTGCTGCCCACTGTGACATAGCCCCCATAGTGACATGGCCACCACTGACCTGCTGCCCACTGTGACATGGCCCCCATAGTGACATGGCCACTACTGACCTGCTGCCCACTGTGACATACCCACCACAGTGACATGGCAACCAGTGGCCTGTTGCTCACTGTGACATGGCCACCACTAGACCTGCTGCACACTGTGACATGACCTCACAGTGACATGGCCACCACTGACCTCCTCCCCATTGTGACATGTCCCATACAGTAACATGATCACTACTGACATGCTGCGCACTGTGACATGGCCCCACAGTGACCTGGCCACCACTGACCCGCTGACCACTGTGACATGGCCCCCACAGTGACGTGGCCACCACTGCAACGCTGACCACTGTGACATGGCCCCCATAGTGACATGGCCACCACTGACCTTCTGCCCACTGTGACATACCCCCCACAGTGACATGGCAACCAGTGCCCTGTTGCTCATTGTGACATGGCCACAACTGATCTGCTGCCCACTGTGACATGACCTCACAGTGACATGGCCAACACTGACCCGCTGACCACTGTGACATGGCCCCCACAGTGACATGGCCACCACTGACCCGCTGACCACTGTCACATGGCCCCCACAGTGACATGGCCACCACTGACCTGCTGCCCACTGTGACATGGCCCCCATAGTGACATTGCCACCACTGACCTGCTGCCCACTGTGACATGGCCCCCATAGTGACATGGCCACAACTGACCTGCTGCCCACTGTGACATAGCCCCCACAGTGACATGGCAAGAAGTGGACTGTTGCTCACTGTGACATGGCCACCACTGACCTGCTGCACACTGTGACATGGCCCTCACAGTGACATGGCCACCACTGACCTGCTCCCCACTGTGACATGTCCCATAGACTAACATGATCACTACTGACATGCTGCCCACTGTCACATGGCCCCACAGTGACGTGGCCACCACTGACCTGCTGCCCACTGTGACTGGCCACCACAGTGACATGGCCACCAGTGGACTGTTGCTCATTGTGACATGGCCACAACTGATCTGCTGCCCAATGTGGCATGGCCTCACACTGATATGGCCACCACTGACCCGCTGACCACTTTGACATGGCCCCCACAGTGACATGGCAACCAGTGGCCTGTTGCTCACTGTGACATGGCCACCACTGACCTGCTGCACACTGTGACATGACCTCACAGTGACATGGCCACCAGTGACCTGCTGCCCAATGTGACATAGCCCCCATAGTGACATGGCCACCACTGACATGCCGCCCACTGTGATATGGCCCCACAGTGACGTGGCCACCAGTGACCCGCTGCCCAATGTGACTGGCCACCACAGTGACATGGCCACCACTGACCTGCTGCCCAATGTGACATAGCCCCCATAGTGACATGGCCACCGCTGACCTGCTGCCCACTGTGACATGGCCCCCATAGAGACTTGGCAACAACTGAACTGCTGCCCACTGTGTCATAACCTCCACAGTGAAATGGCAAGCAGTGGCCTTTTTCTCACTGTGACATGGCCACCACTGACCTGCTGTACACTGTGACATGACCTCACTGTGACATGGCCACCACTGACCTGCTGCCCACTGTGACATAGCCCCCATAGTGACATGGCCAGCACTGACTTGCTGCCCACTATGACATAGCCCCCACAGTGACATGGCAACCAGTGGCCTGTTGCTCACTGTGACATGGCCACCACTGACCTGCTGCACACTGTGACATGACCTCACAGTGACATGGCCACCACTGACCCGCTGACACCAGTGACATGGCCCCCACAGTGACATGGACACCACTGACCTACTGCCCACTGTGACATGGCCCCCATAGTGACATGGCCCCCACAGTGACATGGCCACCACTGACCCGCTGACCACTGTGACATGGACCCCACAGTGACATGGCCACCACTGATCTGCTGCCCACTGTGACATGGCCCCCATAGTGACATGGCCACCACTGACCTGCTGCACACTGTGACATGGCCCCCATAGTGACATGGCCACCACTGACCTGCTGCCCACTGTGACATAGCCCCCATAGTGACATGGCCACCACTGACCTGCTGCCCACTGTGACATGGCCCCCATAGTGACATGGCCACTACTGACCTGCTGCCCACTGTGACATACCCACCACAGTGACATGGCAACCAGTGGCCTGTTGCTCACTGTGACATGGCCACCACTGACATTCTGCAGATTGTGACATGACCTCACAGTGACATGGCCACCACTGACCAGCTGCCCACTGTGACATAGCCCCCATAGTGACATGGCCACCGCTGACCTGCTGCCCACTGTGACATGGACCCCTAGTGACATGGCCACCACTGACCTCCTGCCCACTGTGACGTGGCCCCCATAGTGACATGGCCATCACTGACCTTCTGCCCACTGTGACATAGCCCCCACACTGACATGGCAACCAGTGGCCTGCTGCCCACTGTGACATGGCTCCCATAGTGACATGGTGTGGTGGTGCAATCCTTACCCCCCCCCCCGCCCCTCTTTGTTGGGCTGCTTGGTGCTAGGTGCGATTCCACCCACATCCCCCGAGCTATACACCAGTCTGTGGAGATAAGGACTGACAATGTTAACGAGCCTGGCTCCTGCCCCTCCCGATTGCTCGGAAATGGTTAAAATGGCCCATCAACTCCTAAGGGCCTGGCACACCTGTGCCTGGGATGTGGTCAAATGGGAACAATAACAGAGTCGCACATTAATCAAATTCTTTTGTAACTGCTGGAAGGCACCAGAAGGCATTTGACAAAAGTCAATTATCTTGGACCCTATAAATGGCGACCACCAGGGAGACCCTTTGAGCTCTCCTGGATCGCAGTGGGCCTGTGACCAGCATCTCCCCTGAGCTGGGACGCCTCTCAGGTACCAAACCCTTAAGGTGTCGTCTGCTCCAGACGGAAGGCCAGGGCGAAGTCCCCCGCTTGAGTCTCAATTATCGCCCGTTGAGGAATGCCAAGGCATTGTGAGTATTTGCTCTAAACTCAAGAGGGAAATTTTCTTTGAGCTAGCTTCTCTTTACTCTGTGTGTGTGTGTGTGTGTGTGGGTACGTACCCTTGTTTCTGTGTGTGTATGTCTGTTCTGTGTTCATTCCACTGAATCCAAACACCTTTGTTTCTGTATGTTTGTCCATTTTGTTATGTACATGCATGTGTATATATGTATATATAGGTACCGTTAAGTAAGTTAGTGTGAATCTTGTCATTTTAGAATCTGAATAAGTCGCTTTTCTTTCTTTTAGTATTTCTGAATTATTTTATAATAACAAATTGCTGTTAGTTATCAATAAATCTAGATTTCTTACTAAATATTGCCGTGTCAATACTTTCATCCGCGACAAATTGGTGTAGTCGGCAGGATGACAAGCAAAATCACCAAATACTTACAAAAACACGGTATCCAACCAAATCCCACCTTCCCAGAGGATTGGGCTTATAATAATTGGCACAACTGGGAAGAGGTAGAAAAACAGTTAACTATTGCTCGAGGTGCAACTAAATTTGGAAAAAATAAAGGTATGATTTGTAAAATGTTGGGAGTGTGCCTGGAAGCTGCCTGTCATGAACGAGAGAAAGTTAATCGCAAAATACAAAATTTACAAGATGAGATTACAGGGCACAAATCCACCAATCTGCTGTTATCGATTAAAATAGAGCAGCTGCAACAGCAACTTAAGGAATCCCAATTGAAACAACAAAAACTGGGGGAACGTGTTGAAATGATGCTAATGCAGTCTCCGAACCCCCCTGATATTGTTCAAATCAGAAAATTAATTGTGTCCCCTGAAGACTGGGATGGTAACATTTGGAGTGATACACATAATGACGACTCAGACGAAAATAATTATTTGCAGCCGCCTGAGTCTCCCCCTCTTGCAGTCAGACCAATTATTAAAACAGAGGAAACAACAGGACCTCGGGGTGGTGTGAGAAGTCGCATCAGCAAAACAACCCCTTTTGATCCAATTCAAATAGCCAATTTACAAGATCGTTACGGCCGTAAGCCTGGAGAAACTGAAACTGAATACCTATGGAGAGTTTCTCTAAATGGGGGAGATAGAATTTTACTAGATGGCAATGAAGCCAGTGGATATTGGGGTCCTGGTGTCTTTTTGGATGCTGGTCCCAACCCCCTGAATGATCCCCACTCACTAACAAGCAGAGTGGCATATTGGGCTGGTGGCATTGATGCCTTAGAGAGAGGAGAACCTCTGTTAATACCTATCAAATCTCTAAATGACCTCTCTGCAGCTTTTACAAAAGCTGCCTGTATTCAAGCCATGCATCAGCGTAAACCTACTGATGTTCCTCTTTCGGCAACTGTAGCTCCTGCTATACTTAAAGTACTGATAAAAGGAGCCCCTGCCATGCTCAAACCTTTTCTCATTGCAAAACGGGATGAGATCCAGAGAGACTTAAATTATAATGAATTGGTAAATCTAACACAAACTATTGGAAATAGTGGGGAAGAAGAATTAGAACCAAGAGTATTACCCACTTGGGCAACTTTAGTACATGAAACTGTAAATCATGCCCGAGAAATGGGATGGGATGAAATTCCCAATGAAACAAAAAATGTAGGTCGCACTGTTAGGCAAATTAAACAATTGCATCAAAATAATTGTCAGGAACAAAAACCCTCTGACCGACAATGTAGGGGTCAGGAGTGGAGAAATGAACTGTGGAAGCAAGCATTGTCACTAGGAATTCCTAGAACCGCGATTCAGAGACAGCCTACCGGCGTCATTCTGAGTCTGATTCAGGCATTTCAAAAAGGTATCGCTCCAAATGCTCCAACCCCCCCCCTCCCCCCGTCGCCAGCTCCCAGAGAAAAAAAAGATAACCCTTTCCTCCCTCAAGAGGATCAGTTGCAAAGCACAGGATCAAAAAACTGATAAGGTCCGGACGGCAACTGGGCCTGCCAGTCCGGCAAGTAGAAGCTTATCAGTGGATAAATGAGAACGGCCCTTACATTTTAATTCCAGTTGGTCCTCAAAATCAATTAATAAAATTTTTGATTGATACTGGTGCACAAATTTCAATAATTACACAGCGAGATGCCAATAAGCTAGGCATACGACCTGGCCGGCGAAAGGTTAAAATTACCGGAGTTACAGGAATTAGCACTGTGTGCCAGACAGCAAAAGTTAATTTACTGCTCCCTGGCGAAAAACATGTAACATCTCTTCGCTTTGCGATCAAGGAGCATTATGAAAATATCCTAGGTTTTGATGCACTGAACGGCCGGACCTGGCGTTTGCCAGACGGTAGTCTGTGGTCTTTTGGTTCAATTGCCAACCCCAGCCATAATAAAAATCAACAAACTGCCACAGTGCGTGTACTCCGTGCAGCTCCAGCACTTCCCGAATCAAAAATTACTAATGTCCCACAGTATCCAATTTCTGCTACAGCACGAACTGGAATTTCTGAAGTAATTGCGGACTTAGAAAAACGGCAGATTATTTCCCGAACTCACTCCCCATACAATTCTCCTGTCTGGCCAGTCCGCAAACCAGATGGGAGGTGGCGTTTAACAGTCGATTATCGGCGTTTAAATGCCAGTACAGCCCCATTGACAGCGGCAGTTCCCAACATTGCAGCTTTAACTGCTACACTGCAAGCCGCTGCACATCCTTGGATGGCAGTGCTAGATGTAAAAGACATGTTTTTCATGGTCCCTTTAAGGGAAAAAGATAAAGAAAAATTCGCATTTACATGGGAAGGTATCCAATATACCTTTAACAGGCTCCCACAGGGATATAAACACTCACCCACAATTGCCCATGCTGCACTTGCTGAACTTTTACAGACAGTTTCACTCCCTGCAGATGTAAAACTGTATCAGTATATAGATGATATTCTAATCGGAGGACCCTCTCCTGACAAGGTGGGAGAAGTGGCAGCAACAGTTTGGCAAACATTGCATGAAGCAAAAATTGAAATTCCACCTGAAAAATGTCAGGGACCAAGTAAAGAAGTAAAATTCCTGGGCACTTGGTGGATTGCTGGAAGTGCAGCAATCCCACCAGATACTCTAAATAAAATAGAACAATCAGAAATGCCCCAATCTAGAAAAGAATTACAACAGCTAATGGGCACTTTAGGATATTGGAGAAAACATGTACCTGGATTCTCCATCATTGCCCGCCCACTTTATTCACTTTTACGAAAAGGAAAATCGTGGAGATGGGATTCAGAACATGAAGAAGTAATTAAAACTCTAATACTGGAATTAAAAACATATCAATCCCTAGGACCTGTTCATCCTCGTGACCCTATTATAGCAGAATGGGGTTTTGCAGAACATGGTACTTATTGTAACTTATTTCAAATCGGCCCTGATGGGCCAAAGAGACCTTTACTGTTTAGCTCAACTGCATTTAAAGAGACTGAACAAAGATACTCAGAGTGGGAAAAGGGTCTTTTGTCTCTAGTCCGTGCAGTTAAACAAGTTGAGAAAATACGTCAAGAACAAGCTGTTCAGACCAGAGGTCCCTTTAATTTATTAGACACAATCCTAAAAGGGACTGCTCCCCCAGAGGGAATTGCACAAAAACCTACAATTAGGAAATGGTATGCCTATCTAGTGGGTGTGGCAGATGAAATGCAATTAACTGAAGGACACACAAAAGTTTCTAAATTGCAAATGCCTATTAATACTGACCCCCTAGCATTACAACAACCATTCAAACCTTCACCAATTTTAGATGCACCTCCCTTCACTGAAGATTCACCAACCGAGGGTGTCTGGTTTTCTGATGCCTCGGCAAAAAGAGTGGATGGTAAATGGCAATATAAAGCTGTTGCATTAGAAATCAAAACAGGCAAACAAGTTATTGAAGAGGGTGAAGGCAGTGCTCAAGTAGGAGAGTTAAGAGCAGTTGTTTTGGCAGCACAAAATGAAGCAAAAGCCATTTATGTAGACTCTTATGCTGTCTGGGCAGGTGCCACACAGTGGCTTTGTCAATGGGAAGCCCTAAACTGGGAGATAAATAAATCACCAATCTGGAGAACTGAAGACTGGCAATTACTATTAACCATAGCCAGAAAAACACCATTCCAAATAGGATGGGTAAAAGCTCATGCTAATGACCATAAACCAGCTACAAATTGGAACCAAAGGGTGGATGAATTGACAAAAATTAGGAAAATAGACATTGAAGATTCCTCAGACCCCACATGGTATCGACTAGGAGAATGGTTACATCAAAAATTAGGCCACACAGGTCGAGAAGCACTTTACTTTTCAGCCCAAAGCCGGGGATGGCCTCTCAGTAGGAAAACATGTGAAACCATCCTCACTGAGTGCCCCCAGTGTAAATTAAAATTGCAGATGGACCACCCTGCCAAAGCACCACCTTTACACATTAAAGAGGGGAAAACTTTGTGGTCTACTTGGCAAATTGATTACATTGGTCCTTTAAAATCCTCTGCTGGGTACAAATATATCTTAACAGGTGTAGAAATAATATCTGGACTCCTTACAGCTACCAAGTGCCAAAAGGCTAATGCACAGAATACTATCCGAGGCCTTTCCTCATGGTTCTCAATTCTACCTGTCCCTGATTCTATCCAGAGTGACAATGGCTCACACTTTACTAGTAAAGAAGTACAGGAATGGGCAAAGCAAAAAGAAATAAAGTGGGTATTTCACACACCTTATTACCCACAATCTAATGGTATAGTTGAACAAGCCAATGGACTGCTGAAAAAATATCTTAAACCTCATGAAGGACAATGGGACAGACGTCTTTCTGAAATTTTACAGCAGTTAAATAATCGGTATGGTCCCTATGGAAGTCCAATTACTCGAGCCTTCTTAACACTTTCTTCAGAAACAAACCTAAATAATGAGCACACCTGGTCCTCAATGAAAGCAGGACAGCCTGTGATGGCAAAAATACCATCTGTAGGAACAATACCAGTAACCCTGGTCAAACCACGAGGATTTCTAGCATGGGATGCTATTGATAATAATGGAATAAAACATAAAATCAGTACTAGATGGATTTATCCAGCATCCTAAGGGGTAACCTGTTCAGCTTCCTTCCCCCCCCCCGCCCCGAGACCGTTCTCTTTTCTTTCCTTTTCAGAAATAACCAACTCCACCAACGACAATGTGGAAGCAGACACCATACCCAGCAAGTCCACCAGTAGCACTGTGGGAACAACCCTCATCTTCAATATGAGACTCTTCACAGCATTGCGCCTACCCTTTCTCTCCCTCACCATCATACCTCGATTGCTACAACAATGGTGTCTATACGGCTCTTCTTCTCTCTTCCTTTTTCTGCTCATGAGAGTAAAGACACTTACAATGGCTCACACATCAAATCCTTGGGATCTTGCATTACTGAGATACACTGGAAGCATCAAAACACTACAAGGCAGGTCTAATTGGTCAACTTTCCTCACTACACAGAAGGTGACAGGATTATTGCATTTGTCCTCACTATATGCAATGCTTCAGTGTACAACATACACCCAATCCTTGCATTAGGACTAAATCACAATGGAAACATACTCTGTCCCTCAGAACATAAAGTATGGGCCCACCAGAAGGAGGGAAAATGGCAAACAATTGATGTAAATGCATGTACTGTGCGAGAACAACGAGGCTTCATTTGTGAAGGAAATACTCTTGAGGCTCAAGACATTTGTCTTGATACTGAACAAAACATTTGTCACTTTGAGATCCACCCAAATGAAACCCCTGAAAGCGTAGTCATATATGTTGGAAAAGGATGTGTTTGCATGCGAACACGATGTGATTCCTTATTAATAGATGGTACTGTCCATACGACTCCTCCAACATCCTGACTTAATCGACCTCCTGCAACAAGCACAGAAAACTGGACAAAAGACTCTTATCACGGTCCAACATGATATAGAAGAAATACATCAGGTGTTAACAAGAGTCAAAAGGAATGGAGAACATCAGTGGTGGGAAAGCTCATCTGGATGGTCACCCACCACAACAGGACTGTTTAATTCTATGTTCCACCCGGTCATGATTTTCTTAATTCTAAATCTAATATGTTTACTGCTCATAATTGTATTGTATATTAAGGTTTGGAGGATGGTTAAACAGATTACTCAGTTACAGAAGTATCCCCGTATGTACACCATCCCAAAATAATTTTTTTTCTTTTTGAAGCTAATCAAACACAAAATTTCCTTCAACTGTAATTGGATTATGGCATCCTCTGTTTATAGGCATAGAGGCAAGAGGCAACCACACTGCCACTCTATGGACAAGATAAATTGACTTTAGTCACGGGGTGGATTGTGGTGGTGCAATCCTTACCCCCCCCCCCGCCCCTCTTTGTTGGGCTGCTTGGTGCTAGGTGCGATTCCACCCACATCCCCCGAGCTATACACCAGTCTGTGGAGATAAGGACTGACAATGTTAACGAGCCTGGCTCCTGCCCCTCCCGATTGCTCGGAAATGGTTAAAATGGCCCATCAACTCCTAAGGGCCTGGCACACCTGTGCCTGGGATGTGGTCAAATGGGAACAATAACAGAGTCGCACATTAATCAAATTCTTTTGTAACTGCTGGAAGGCACCAGAAGGCATTTGACAAAAGTCAATTATCTTGGACCCTATAAATGGCGACCACCAGGGAGACCCTTTGAGCTCTCCTGGATCGCAGTGGGCCTGTGACCAGCATCTCCCCTGAGCTGGGACGCCTCTCAGGTACCAAACCCTTAAGGTGTCGTCTGCTCCAGACGGAAGGCCAGGGCGAAGTCCCCCGCTTGAGTCTCAATTATCGCCCGTTGAGGAATGCCAAGGCATTGTGAGTATTTGCTCTAAACTCAAGAGGGAAATTTTCTTTGAGCTAGCTTCTCTTTACTCTGTGTGTGTGTGTGTGTGTGGGTACGTACCCTTGTTTCTGTGTGTGTATGTCTGTTCTGTGTTCATTCCACTGAATCCAAACACCTTTGTTTCTGTATGTTTGTCCATTTTGTTATGTACATGCATGTGTATATATGTATATATAGGTACCGTTAAGTAAGTTAGTGTGAATCTTGTCATTTTAGAATCTGAATAAGTCGCTTTTCTTTCTTTTAGTATTTCTGAATTATTTTATAATAACAAATTGCTGTTAGTTATTAATAAATCTAGATTTCTTACTAAATATTGCCGTGTCAATACTTTCATCCGCGACACATGGCCACCACTGACCTGCTGCCCACTGTGACATAGCCCCCACACTGACATGGCAACCAGTGGCCTGTTGCTCACTGTGACATGGCCACCACTGACCTGCTGCCCACTGTGACATAACCTCACAGTGACATGGCCACCACTGACCTGCTACCCAATGTGACATAGCCCCCATAGTTACATGGCCACCACTGACCTGCTGCCCACTGTGACATGGCCCCCATAGTGACATGGCCACCACTGACCTGCTGCCCACTGTGACATGGACACCATAGTGACATGGCCACCACTGACCTGCTGCCCACTGTGACATAGCCCCCACATTGACATGGCAACCAGTGGCCTGTTGCTCACTGTGACATGGCCATCACTGACCTGCTGCACACTGTGACATGGCCCCACAGTGAGGTGGCCACTACTGACCTGCTGCCACTGTGACATGGCCCCCATAGTGACATGGCCACCACCGACCTGCTGCCCACTGTGACATGGCCCCCATAGTGACATGGCCAGCAGTGACCTGCTTCCCACTGTGACATAGCCCCCACAGTGACATGGCAACCAGTGGCCTGTTGCTCACTGTGACATGGCCACCACTGACCTGATGCACACTGTGACATGGCCCCACAGTGAGGTGGCCACTACTGACCTGCTGCCACTGTGACATGGCCCCCACAGTGACATGGGCAGCACTGACCTGCTGCCCACTGTGACATAGCCCCCTCAGTGACATGGCAACCAGTGGCTTGTTGCTCACTGTGACATGGCCATCACTGACCTGCTGCACACTGTGAAATGGCCCCACCGTGACGTGGCCACTACTGACCTGCTGCCCACTGTGACATGGCCCCCATAGTGACATGGCCACCACTGACCTGCTGCCCACTGTGACATGGCCACCACTGACCTGCTGCCCACTGTGACATAGCCCCCACAGTGACATGGCCACCTGTGGCCTGTTGCTCACTGTGACATGCCCATCACTGACCTGCTGCACACTGTGACATGGCCCCACAGTGACGTGGCCACTACTGACCTGCTGCACACTGTGGTATGGCCCCAATAGTGACATGGCCACCACTGACCTGCTGCCCACTGTGACATAGCCCCCACAGTGACATGGCCACCTGTGGCCTGTTGCTCACTGTGACATGCCCATCACTGACCTGCTGCACACTGTGACATGGCCCCACAGTGACGTGGCAACTACTGACCTGCTGCAAACTGTGACATGGCCCCACAGTGACATGGCCACCACTGACCTGCTACCCAATGTGACATAGCTCCCATAGTGACATGGCCACCACTGATATGCTGCCCACTGTGACATGGACCCATAGTGACATGGCCACAACTGACCTGCTGCCCACTGTGACATGGTCCCCACAGTGAAATGGCCACCACTGATCCGCTGACAACTGTGACATAGCCCCACAGTGACCTGGCCACCACTGACCTGCTACCCACTGTGACATGGCCCCCATAGTGACCTGGCCACCACTGACATGCTGCCCACTGTGACATGGCCCCCATAGTGACATGGCCACCACTGACATGCTGCCCACTGTGACATAGCACCCACAGTTACATGGCAACCAGTGGCCTGTTGCTCACTGTGACATGGCCATCACTGACCTGCTGCACACCATGACATGGCCCCACAGTGACGTGGCCACTACTGACCTGCTGCCCACTGTGACATGACCCCCATAGTGACATGGCTACCACTGACCTGCTGCGCACTGTGACATGACCCCCATAGTGACATGGCCAGCACTGACCTGCTGCACACTGTGACATGACCTTACAGTGACATGGCCACCACTGACCAGCTGCCCACTGTGACATAGCCCCCATAGTGACATGACCACCACTGACATGCTGCCCACTGAGACATGGACCCATAGTGACATGGCCACAACTGACCTGCTGCACACTGTGACTTAGCCCCCACATTGACATGGCAACCAGTGGCCTGTTACTCACTGTGACATGGCCCCCATAGTGACCTGGCCACCACTGACATGCTGCCCACTGTGACATAGCCCGCACAGTGACATGGCAACCAGTGGCCTGTTTCTCACTGTGACAAGGCCACCACTGACCTGCTGCACACTGTGACATGGCCCCCATAGTGACATGGCCACAACTGACCTTCTGCCAACTGTGACATAGCCCCCACAGTGACATGGCAACCAGTGGCCTGTTGCTCACTGTGACATGGCCACCACTGACCTTCTGCACACTGTGACATGACCTCACAGTGACATGGCCACCACTGACCAGCTGCCCACTGTGACATAGCCCCCATAGTGACATGGCCACCACTGACCTGCTGCCCACTGTGACATGGACCACTAGTGACATGGCCACCACTGACCTCCTGCCCACTGTGACATGGCCCCCATAGTGACATGGCCATCACTGACCTGCTGCCCACTGTGACATAACCCCCACTCTGACATGGCAACCAGTGGCCTGCTGCCCACTGTGACATGGCTCCCATAGTGACATGGCCACCACTGACCTGCTGCCCACTATGACATAGCCCCCACACTGAGATGGCAACCAGTGGCCTGTTGCTCACTGTGACATGGCCACCACTGACCTGCTGCCCACTGTGACATGACCTCACAGTGACATGGCCACCACTGACCTGCTACCCAATGTGACATAGCCTCCATAGTGACATGGCCACCGCTGACCTGCTGCCCACTGTGACATGGCCCCCATAGTGACATGGCAAGCACTGACCTGCTGCCCACTGTGATTTAGCCCCCACAGTGACATGGCAACCAGTGGCCTATTGCTCACTGTGACATGGCCACCACTGACCTACTGCACACTGTGACATGACCTCACAGTGACATGGCCACCACTGACCAGCTGCCCACTGTGACATAGCCCCCATAGTGACATGGCCACCACTGACCTGCTGCCCACTGTGACATGGCCCCCATAGTGACATGGCCACCACTGACCTGCTGCCCACTGTGACATGGACACCATAGTGACATGGCCACCACTGACCTGCTGCCCACTGTTACATAGCCCCCACAGTGACATGGCAACCAGTGGCCTGTTGCTCACTGTGACATGGCCATCACTGACCTGCTGCACACTGTGACATGGCCCCACAGTGAGGTGGCCACTACTGACCTGCTGCCACTGTGACATGGCCCCCATAGTGACATGGCCACCACTGACCTGCTGCCCACTGTGACATGGCCCCCATAGTGACATGGCCAGCAGTGACCTGCTGCCCACTGTGACATAGCCCCCACAGTGACATGGCAACCAGTGGCCTGTTGCTCACTGTGACATGGCCACCACTGACCTGATGCACACTGTGACATGACCTCACAGTGACATGGCAACTACTGACCTGCTGCCCACAGTGACATGGCCCCCACAGTGACATGGGAACCAGTGGCCTGTTGCTCACTGTGACATGGCCATCACTGACCTGCTGCACACTGTGACATGGCCCCACAGTGACGTGGCCACTACTGACCTGCTGCCACTGTGACATGGCCCCCATAGTGACATGGCCACCACCGACCTGCTGCCCACTGTGACATGGCCCCCATAGTGACATGGCCACCATTGACCTGCTTCCCACTGTGACATAGCCCCCACAGTGACATGGCAACCAGTGGCCTGTTGCTCACTGTGACATGGCCACCACTGACCTGCTGCACACTGTGACATGACCTCACAGTGACATGGCCACAACTGATCTGCTGCCCACTGTGACATGGCCCCCACAGTGACATGGCAAACAGTGGCCTGTTGCTCACTGTGACATGGCCACCACTGACCTTCTGCACACTGTGACATGACCTCACAGTGACATGGCCACTACTGACCTGCTGCCCACTGTGACATGGCCCCCACAGTGACATGGCAACCAGTGGCCTGTTGTTCACTGTGACATGGCCCCCATAGTGACATGGACACCACTGACCTGCTGCCCACTGTGACATGGACCATAGTGACATGGCCACCACTGACCTGCTGCCCACTGTGACATAGCCCCCGTGACATGGCAACCAGTGGCCTGTTGCTCACTGTGACATGGCCACCACTGACCTGCTGCCCACTGTGACATGACCTCACAGTGATGTGGCCACTACTGACCTGCTGCCACTGTGACATGGCCCACATAGTGACAAGGCCACCACTGACCTGCTGCCCACTGTGACATGGCCCCCATAGTGACATGGCCAGCAGTGACCTGCTTCCCACTGTGACATAGCCCCCAACGTGACATGGCAACCAGTGGCCTGTTACTCACTGTGACATTGCCATCACTGACCTGCTGCACACTGTGACATGGCCCCACAGTGAGGTGGCCACTACTGACCTGCTTCCACTGTGACATGGCCCCCATAGTGATATGGCCACCACCGACTTGCTGCCCACTGTGACATGGCCCCCATAGTGACATGGCCAGCAGTGACCTGCTTCACACTGTGACAGAGCCCCCACAGTGACATGGCAAGCAGTGGCCTGTTGCTCACTGTGACATGGCCACCACTGACCTGCTGCCCACTGTGACATAGCCCCCACAGTGACATGGCCACCTGTGGCCTGTTGCTCACTGTGACATGCCCATCACTGACCTGCTGCACACTGTGACATGGCCCCACAGTGACGTGGCCACTACTGACCTGCTGCACACTGTGGTATGGCCCCAATAGTGACATGGCCACCACTGACCTGCTGCCCACTGTGACATAGCCCCCACAGTGACATGGCCACCTGTGGCCTGTTGCTCACTGTGACATGCCCATCACTGACCTGCTGCACACTGTGACATGGCCCCACAGTGACGTGGCAACTACTGACCTGCTGCAAACTGTGACATGGCCCCACAGTGACATGGCCACCACTGACCTGCTACCCAATGTGACATAGCTCCCATAGTGACATGGCCACCACTGATATGCTGCCCACTGTGACATGGACCCATAGTGACATGGCCACAACTGACCTGCTGCCCACTGTGACATGGTCCCCACAGTGACATGGCCACCACTGATCCGCAGACCACTGTGACATAGCCCCACAGTGACCTGGCCACCACTGACCTGATACCCACTGTGACATGGCCCCCATAGTGACATGGCCACCACTGACATGCTGCCCACTGTGACATGGCCCCCATAGTGACATGGCCACCACTGACATGCTGCCCACTGTGACATAGCACCCACAGTTACATGGCAACCAGTGGCCTGTTGCTCACTGTGACATGGCCATCACTGACCTGCTGCACACCATGACATGGCCCCACAGTGACGTGGCCACTACTGACCTGCTGCCCACTGTGACATGACCCCCATAGTGACATGGCTACCACTGACCTGCTGCGCACTGTGACATGACCCCCATAGTGACATGGCCAGCACTGACCTGCTGCACACTGTGACATGACCTTACAGTGACATGGCCACCACTGACCAGCTGCCCACTGTGACATAGCCCCCATAGTGACATGACCACCACTGACATGCTGCCCACTGAGACATGGACCCATAGTGACATGGCCACAACTGACCTGCTGCACACTGTGACTTAGCCCCCACATTGACATGGCAACCAGTGGCCTGTTACTCACTGTGACATGGCCCCCATAGTGACCTGGCCACCACTGACATGCTGCCCACTGTGACATAGCCCGCACAGTGACATGGCAACCAGTGGCCTGTTTCTCACTGTGACAAGGCCACCACTGACCTGCTGCACACTGTGACATGACCTCACAGTGACATGGCCACCACTGACCTGCTGCCCACTGTGACATGGCCCCCATAGTGACATGGCCACAACTGACCTTCTGCCAACTGTGACATAGCCCCCACAGTGACATGGCAACCAGTGGCCTGTTGCTCACTGTGACATGGCCACCACTGACCTTCTGCACACTGTGACATGACCTCACAGTGACATGGCCACCACTGACCAGCTGCCCACTGTGACATAGCCCCCATAGTGACATGGCCACCACTGACCTGCTGCACACTGTGACATGGACCACTAGTGACATGGCCACCACTGACCTCCTGCCCACTGTGACATGGCCCCCATAGTGACATGGCCATCACTGACCTGCTGCCCACTGTGACATAACCCCCACTCTGACATGGCAACCAGTGGCCTGCTGCCCACTGTGACATGGCTCCCATAGTGACATGGCCACCACTGACCTGCTGCCCACTGTGACATAGCCCCCACACTGACATGGCAACCAGTGGCCTGTTGCTCACTGTGACATGGCCACCACTGACCTGCTGCCCACTGTGACATGACCTCACAGTGACATGGCCACCACTGACCTGCTACCCAATGTGACATAGCCTCCATAGTGACATGGCCACCGCTGACCTGCTGCCCACTGTGACATGGCCCCCATAGTGACATGGCCAGCACTGACCTGCTGCCCACTGTGATTTAGCCCCCACAGTGACATGGCAACCAGTGGCCTATTGCTCACTGTGACATGGCCACCACTGACCTACTGCACACTGTGACATGACCTCACAGTGACATGGCCACCACTGACCAGCTGCCCACTGTGACATAGCCCCCATAGTGACATGGCCACCACTGACCTGCTGCCCACTGTGACATGGCCCCCATAGTGACATGGCCACCACTGACCTGCTGCCCACTGTGACATGGACACCATAGTGACATGGCCACCACTGACCTGCTGCCCACTGTTACATAGCCCCCACAGTGACATGGCAACCAGTGGCCTGTTGCTCACTGTGACATGGCCATCACTGACCTGCTGCACACTGTGACATGGCCCCACAGTGAGGTGGCCACTACTGACCTGCTGCCACTGTGACATGGCCCCCATAGTGACATGGCCACCACTGACCTGCTGCCCACTGTGACATGGCCCCCATAGTGACATGGCCAGCAGTGACCTGCTGCCCACTGTGACATAGCCCCCACAGTGACATGGCAACCAGTGGCCTGTTGCTCACTGTGACATGGCCGCCACTGACCTGATGCACACTGTGACATGACCTCACAGTGACATGGCAACTACTGACCTGCTGCCCACAGTGACATGGCCCCCACAGTGACATGGCCAGCAGTGACCTGCTTCCCACTGTGACATGGCCATCACTGACCTGCTGCACACTGTGACATGGCCCCACAGTGACGTGGCCACTACTGACCTGCTGCCACTGTGACATGGCCCCCATAGTGACATGGCCACCACCGACCTGCTGCCCACTGTGACATGGCCCCCATAGTGACATGGCCAGCAGTGACCTGCTTCCCACTGTGACATAGCCCCCACAGTGACATGGCAACCAGTGGCCTGTTGCTCACTGTGACATGGCCACCACTGACCTGCTGCACACTGTGACATGACCTCACAGTGACATGGCCACAACTGATCTGCTGCCCACTGTGACATGGCCCCCACAGTGACATGGCAACCAGTGGCCTGTTGCTCACTGTGACATGGCCACCACTGACCTGCTGCCCACTGTGACATGACCTCACAGTGATGTGGCCACTACTGACCTGCTGCCACTGTGACATAGCCCCCATAGTGACAAGGCCACCACTGACCTGCTGCCCACTGTGACATGGCCCCCATAGTGACATGGCCAGCAGTGACCTGCTTCCCACTGTGACATAGCCCCCAACGTGACATGGCAACCAGTGGCCTGTTACTCACTGTGACATTGCCATCACTGACCTGCTGCACACTGTGACATGGCCCCACAGTGAGGTGGCCACTACTGACCTGCTGCCACTGTGACATGGCCCCCATAGTGATATGGCCACCACCGACTTGCTGCCCACTGTGACATGGCCCCCATAGTGACATGGCCAGCAGTGACCTGCTTCACACTGTGACAGAGCCCCCACAGTGACATGGCAAGCAGTGGCCTGTTGCTCACTGTGACATGGCCACCACTGACCTGCTGCACACTGTGACATGACCTCACAGTGACATGGCCACTACTGACCTGCTGCCCACTGTAACATGGCCCCCACAGTGACATGGCAACCAGTGGCCTGTTGTTCACTGTGACATGGCCCCCATAGTGACATGGACACCACTGACCTGCTGCCCACTGTGACATGGACCATAGTGACATGGCCACAACTGACCTGCTGCCCACTGTGACATAGCCCCCAACGTGACATGGCAACCAGTGGCCTGTTGCTCACTGTGACATGGCCACCACTGACCTGCTGCCCACTGTGACATGACCTCACAGTGACATGGCAACTACTGACCTGCTGCCCACAGTGACATGGCCCCCACAGTGACATGGCAACCAGTGGCATTTTGCTCACTGTGACATGGCCATCACTGACCTGCTGCACACTGTGACATGGCCCCACAGTGAGGTGGCCACTACTGACCTGCTGCCACTGTGACATAGCCCCCATAGAGACATGGCCACCACCGACCTGCTGCCCACTGTGACATGGCCCCCATAGTGACATGGCCAGCAGTGACCTGCTTCCCACTGTGACATAGCCCCCAACGTGACATGGCAACCAGTGGCCTGTTGCTCACTGTGACATTGCCATCACTGACCTGCTGCACACTGTGACATGGCCCCACAGTGAGGTGGCCACTACTGACCTGCTGCCACTGTGACATGGCCCCCATAGTGATATGGCCACCACCGACTTGCTGCCCACTGTGACATGGCCCCCATAGTGACATGGCCAGCAGTGACCTGCTGCCCACTGTGACATAGCCCCCACAGTGACATGGCAACCAGTGGCCTGTTGCTCACTGTGACATGGCCACCACTGACCTGCTGCACACTGTGACATGACCTCACAGTGACATGGCCACTACTGACCTGCTGCCCACTGTAACATGGCCCCCACAGTGACATGGCAACCAGTGGCCTGTTGTTCACTGTGACATGGCCCCCATAGTGACATGGACACCACTGACCTGCTGCCCACTGTGACATGGACCATAGTGACATGGCCACAACTGACCTGCTGCCCACTGTGACATAGCCCCCAACGTGACATGGCAACCAGTGGCCTGTTGCTCACTGTGACATGGCCACCACTGACCTGCTGCCCACTGTGACATGACCTCACAGTGACATGGCAACTACTGACCTGCTGCCCACAGTGACATGGCCCCCACAGTGACATGGCAACCAGTGGCATTTTGCTCACTGTGACATGGCCATCACTGACCTGCTGCACACTGTGACATGGCCCCACAGTGAGGTGGCCACTACTGACCTGCTGCCACTGTGACATAGCCCCCATAGAGACATGGCCACCACCGACCTGCTGCCCACTGTGACATGGCCCCCATAGTGACATGGCCAGCAGTGACCTGCTTCCCACTGTGACATAGCCCCCACAGTGACATGGCAAGCAGTGGCCTGTTGCTCACTGTGACATGGCCACCACTGACCTGCTGCCCACTGTGACATGACCTCACAGTGACATGGCCACCACTGACCTGCTACCCAATGTGACATAGCCTCCATAGTGACATGGCCACCACTGACCTGCTGCACACTGTGACATGACCTCACAGTGACATGGCCACAACTGATCTGCTGCCCACTGTGACATGGCCCCCACAATGACATGGCAAACAGTGGCCTGTTGCTCACTGTGACATGGCCACCACTGACCTTCTGCACACTGTGACATGACCTCACAGTGACATGGCCACTACTGACCTGCTGCCCACTGTGACATGGCCCCCACAGTGACATGGCAACCAGTGGCCTGTTGTTCACTGTGACATGGCCCCCATAGTGACATGGACACCACTGACCTGCTGCCCACTGTGATATGGACCATAGTGACATGGCCACCACTGACCTGCTGCCCACTGTGACATAGCCCCCGTGACATGGCAACCAGTGGCCTGTTGCTCACTGTGACATGGCCACCACTGACCTGCTGCCCACTGTGACATGACCTCACAGTGATGTGGCCACTACTGACCTGCTGCCACTGTGACATGGCCCCCATAGTGACAAGGCCACCACTGACCTGCTGCCCACTGTGACATGGCCCCCATAGTGACATGGCCAGCAGTGACCTGCTTCCCACTGTGACATAGCCCCCAACGTGACATGGCAACCAGTGGCCTGTTGCTCACTGTGACATTGCCATCACTGACCTGCTGCACACTGTGACATGGCCCCACAGTGAGGTGGCCACTACTGACCTGCTGCCACTGTGACATGGCCCCCATAGTGATATGGCCACCACCGACTTGCTGCCCACTGTGACATGGCCCCCATAGTGACATGGCCAGCAGTGACCTGCTGCCCACTGTGACATAGCCCCCACAGTGACATGGCAACCAGTGGCCTGTTGCTCACTGTGACATGGCCACCACTGACCTGCTGCACACTGTGACATGACCTCACAGTGACATGGCCACTACTGACCTGCTGCCCACTGTAACATGGCCCCCACAGTGACATGGCAACCAGTGGCCTGTTGTTCACTGTGACATGGCCCCCATAGTGACATGGACACCACTGACCTGCTGCCCACTGTGACATGGACCATAGTGACATGGCCACAACTGACCTGCTGCCCACTGTGACATAGCCCCCAACGTGACATGGCAACCAGTGGCCTGTTGCTCACTGTGACATGGCCACCACTGACCTGCTGCCCACTGTGACATGACCTCACAGTGACATGGCAACTACTGACCTGCTGCCCACAGTGACATGGCCCCCACAGTGACATGGCAACCAGTGGCATTTTGCTCACTGTGACATGGCCATCACTGACCTGCTGCACACTGTGACATGGCCCCACAGTGAGGTGGCCACTACTGACCTGCTGCCACTGTGACATAGCCCCCATAGAGACATGGCCACCACCGACCTGCTGCCCACTGTGACATGGCCCCCATAGTGACATGGCCAGCAGTGACCTGCTTCCCACTGTGACATAGCCCCCACAGTGACATGGCAAGCAGTGGCCTGTTGCTCACTGTGACATGGCCACCACTGACCTGCTGCACACTGTGACATGACCTCACAGTGACATGGCCACTACTGATCTGCTGCCCACTGTGACATGGCCCCCACAGTGACATGGCAAGCAGTGGCCTGTTGCTCACTGTGACATGGCCACCACTGACCTGCTGCACACTGTGACATGGCCCCACAGTGAGGTGGCCACTACTGACCTGCTGCCACTGTGACATGGCCCCCATAGTGACATGGCCACCACCGACTTGCTGCCCACTGTGACATGGCCCCCATAGTGACATGGCCAGCAGTGACCTGCTTCCCACTGTGACATAGCCCCCACAGTGACATGGCAACCAGTGGCCTGTTGCTCACTGTGACATGGCCACCACTGACCTGCTGCACACTGTGACATGACCTCACAGTGACATGGCCACTACTGACCTGCTGCCCACTGGGACATGGCCCCCACAGTGACATGGCAACCAGTGGCCTGTTGTTCACTGTGACATGGCCCCCATAGTGACATGGACACTACTGACCTGCTGCCCACTGTGACATGGCCCCATAGTGACATGTCCAGCACTGACCTGCTGCCCACTATGACATAGCCCCCAACGTGACATGGCAACCAGTGGCCTGTTGCTCACTGTGACATGGCCACCACTGACCTGCTGCACACTGTGACATGACCTCACAGTGACATGGCCACTACTGACCTGCTGCCCACTGTGACATGGCCCCCACAGTGACATGGCCAGCACTGACCTGCTGCCCACTGTGACATAGCCCCCTCAGTGACATGGCAACCAGTGGCTTGTTGCTCACTGTGACATGGCCATCACTGACCTGCTGCACAATGTGAAATGGCCCCAGAGTGACGTGGCCACTACTGACCTGCTGCCCACTGTGACATAGCCCCCATAGTGACATGGCCACCACTGACCTGCTGCCCACTGTGACATGGCCCCCATAGTTACATGGCCACCACTGACCTGCTGCCCACTGTGACATAGCCCCCACACTGACATGGCAACCAGTGGCCTGTTGCTCACTGTGACATGGCCACGACTGACCTGTTGCAAACTGTGACATGGCCCCACAGTGACAGGGCCACCACTGACCTGCTACCCAATGTGACATAGCTCCCATAGTGACATGGCCACCACTGATATGCTGCCCACTGTGACATGGACCCATAGTGACATGGCCACAACTGACCTGCTGCCCACTGTGACATGGTCCCCACAGTGACATGGCCACCACTGATCCGCTGACCACTGTGACATAGCCCCACAGTGACCTGGACACCACTGACCTGCTACCCACTGTGACATAGCACCCACAGTTACATGGCAACCAGTGGCCTGTTGCTCACTGTGACATGGCCACCACTGACCTGCTGCACACCATGACATGGCCCCACAGTGACGTGACCACTACTGACCTGCTGCCCACTGTGACATGACCCACATAGTGACATGGCCACCACTGACCTGCTGCACACTGTGACATGGCCCCCATAGTGACATGGCCACCACTGACCTGCTGCCCACTGTGACATGGACACCATAGTGACATGGCCACCACTGACCTGCTGCCCACTGTGACATAGCCCCC